>NW_028250936.1:0-171182 GCF_964263255.1 Lissotriton vulgaris | reverse complement strand
CTTATTAACGAATCAGAAGCCAGCATTTATGAAGGACAATGACAAAATCCAATGAAAAATATAGGAGGAGAGTCAGCGGGGTATCAAGTCCATACTCTAATACAACATCCCTCGAAGAGCTGCGCATGGGCTAGCCAGGCTCAACAGAAAAAGTACCAAGAAACAAAGCCTTAAATTCAAAACATGACAAGCGCCACCTAGTGTAAAACCTGACACAAGGCACTGTCACAGCACAATGCAACTATTCATGCCTCAATATGCAATCAAAACTCAGTTAACCATTCATAGGGACCCATTATGAAATGGCAAAACAAGAGTTTCTCAGAATCTGTGAGAAGGGCTTGGTAAATTGACTTCATGAGCTAGTCTTTGTACGAGCTTAGTCCATAGTGTAACTAAGTAACTATATGTTCATTGTAATCTCCTTCTGCTTATACAAAGGAGCTTTTATCCCCCCAATCCAAACCCCGACCCCACCTCATATCACACATACCATGGCCTATGTCATCTAAGCAGCTTAGAAAATAGGTTCCCTGTCCTGCCACCAAAGGTAAATATAGTGTCATTAACAGTGGAGTCACCTGTGTCTTCTCCTGTAGGCGGGATGAGGTACATGCCGACAACCTAGCAACTGTATTTGTGCATTGATTTGCCCTAGATGGTAGAGCTAGTTTGGGAAACAAGTAGTAAAATAAAAGTTAATAGATATCACCTTTCTTGGCTATAAAGTGTGAGAGTGCCCCTAGAAAGTGGGGCTTTGTATTCAAGTGCCGCAGTTCTACTGGCAGGTTGGGGCCTGAGCAACAGTTAAATCTAGAAGTAGCAACCTGGCCAGTTTTCCAACTTTGGTGTAAACTGCACATTAACAGTTGCAATTGGGCTCTGTCCCACCCAGTTGCACAGGATGTATTTTGAAACACTGAACAAAAGAGCTCACCAAGAAAAGCAATTATGCTTGTCTTGTTAAAAAATGTTTTTATCTAAAACAAGCATGCACCATTAGACATTGCCACATATATTATTAGACTGTAAAAATAAAGTACAGCCCTGCCCTGCCCTTTCCACAGACTTTTGGCACTGTAACTTGGATTTTTCGCTCACAACAGCTGATTATATATCGCACAATCTCAGGTTCCACGAAATTCACCAAATGGAACGTAGCACATGAACAGTCACTTTATTTGCATTTTTTATTTTTTACACTTTTATAGCGCGAACCTATCCCAATGGCATTACAACAGAACAAGATTCATTATGTATTATTTTCACTTACACAACTAGACACCTCCAGCTCCTTCATTCAGGGCCAGAGAAAACATATTGAATCCAAGTGCGCATCCTTCATTGCCACAACTTCCCGACTGGGCTACTGTCATCAAACATACACTACACTGATGAATGCACCGCACTCTGATCCTGAAGCGCAGACAAAACGTATTTGGAAAACCTGGTCACTTTTGCTTTGAACTCACCATAAGTCCCCCTTTCTCCCCTCCTGGCACACAGCAGCTGGACAGGGTCACGTTGCTGTCCTTCCGATGTCTACAGCTGAGGCTGTTCTGCCCAGAGCTGGCCGAACATCTCCCCCGCCACATTGGGAGGGATGAGGGGGTAAGCCACACCGACAACCATTTGTGTATGTAAAAGGCTGCTTTATTGAAACAGGTGCACATCATAATTTTATTTAAACTGAAATTTTGCCTTACAAAACTAAAACCTCTCTAAACATAGATTTACCTGACCCCTTGACTTTTCTTCCCCCGACCCCCAAAAGATCCCCATATGATAAAAACCCCCACCTTGCAACATACAATGCATACCTTCCAATAACATCAAATATTATACAATCTTATCACATAACATTTAAAATTTAAAACTCCTACCCTCCCATGACCTACAATCCTATTTGCCTTCCTGCAACTGTAACTAAAAAACCTGTAATGTAAACTTGCAACCTGCTTAACCTTTCCCAGCTCCTGTTCATCAACTGCCCAAACTTAACGATAAACTACCAAACACCAGCCAAATTTGGCCAACTTCAAAAACAACTCCGCCAGCACCTGTTCCAAGCGACAGCATCACAATAATAGAAACCCCTATGCACCTGTCCCAAACAAGGCCCCTGCTGAAAAACTCTACCCTAACACCCTCCCACAAAAATCCAAAGCCCAGGGAGGGAGACCGGGGACAAAAACCTAATCTACAGCCCTCCCAGCCACCAGGTCACCAGAACATAAAATGGTGGCTCTGCAGGTGCTGAATTCCCCTAAATAGCCTTGGGCTACTTTTCAAAATTGGGCTGCCTTTGGGCTACTCCCAAGCAGCCCAAAGCCACAAAATGGCTGCTCCCATCTGGCCCCCACCCCCTCCCAATCTGCCCAGGGGGCAGACCTCGCGGTGCTCGGCTGCCTCCCAAACCCCCTTGGGAGGGATGAGGGGGCAAGCCACACCGACAACCATTTGTGTGTGTAAAAGGGCGCTTTATTGAAACTGGTGCACATCACAATTTTATTTAAACTGGCACTTTGCCTAAACTAAAACTTCTCTAAACATAGATTTACCTGACCCTTTGACTTTTCCTCCCCCAACCCCTACGAATCCCACATGATAAAAACTCCCACCCTGCAGCATACAATGCATAACTTCCAATAACCTCCAGCCAAACTTGGCCAACTTCAAAAACAACTCCGCCACCCAGGAAAAGGCGGGAGGGTAGGCGACGACACCAGCTCCTCCTTTTCCTGCCCACCCTGCCCCCCAGCCCTAACTCACTGCTCGATCGAACCTTGCTAGCTACCCTCTCACTCTCGACGCACTCCCAGCAGCCTGGCCAGCACTTCTCCCAATTCTAGCAAATAAAGATCCATGCCAAGGAGTGAAAGGTGAATCCCGTCACCCCTAAACAACTCCGGCGCATCGCACCCAATGTCCCTGTGCCATATCCTGGAAAAACCTAAATGCCGACAGAACCAAACCAGTTCCACATTCACCTTCCTCCTGGCCTTATCCACTGCTCTAGGGCTTACCGCAACCCTCCACACCCGACGCGGAACAAACTCCGTCCAGACCACTGTGCACCCTGACCACTGCCTCCTAATCTCCTCCAAATCCTTCCTCATGGCCCTCATCAACACCAGTCCCATCTCTCTGACCATGTCGTTCTCCCTCAAGTGGAGGACCAAGACATCAGGACACCTACCCCCCACCAACATGCCATTAAGCGCTGCCAACAGTTCCCTCCAAAGCATTTCTCCTTTTCCTTTCCAACACACATTAAAAACATTAGGATTAAACCCAAGTTTCTCTCCAAATTAACTGGCGTGGGCCTGCACCTGGGCCCATCTAACAAATGAATGGCCCACGACCCACACTGACATATCCCTGGCGAGGGGACCCGCCACCGAACCTGAAACGAGAAACAAGAGTAAGTACAGGAGCAACATACACAACCGCGCTATCATTGGCTAGAAGCGCAACCCATGTAGCCCCTGTAGCAATCGGACGACCACCTGCCCAAGCGCATGATGTTCCCTCACCCCCACCCTCAGCTATGCGCCTCTGACGCCGCGCCGGAGGAATGCGTGGCATAGCTCCTCCCATCCAAACCCAGCATGGCTAAAGCCTTCTGCATATAGCAAGCAGCTGCGAGCCTATAGCTGCACGCCCGTCCGCGTGCCGAAAAACCACCCCATCCACCGGCGCCCCAGCCCTCCGTCTCAACCCCCACTGCACAGGACATATCCAAATCGAATCAACCGCTTGCAAGGATACCCACCGACCCACGCTCCTCTGGTCCGTCTTAGACTTTCGAAGCCAAAGACATACCTCGGTTCCTCTGAAAGACACCTCAGACCACAAAATCCCGGAACCTCCCCTGGCTCCTAACAACTCAGAAACCCAAAAGGACCCCGCAAACATCCACGACATAAGCTTGGAAAACAGTCAGTTTTCCTGAGTGTCCCTGCAAACCCGCAGCAAGGCTTCCACCACCCGTTCCAGCAGATCAAGACAATGGTTGCCTGACTCGGCACGCCCTCCCGCATTCCCTGGCCCAACCCTCCAGCATCCTCGAGTCGAGCTCCCCTGCAGATGGTGCGTAACCCACAGGAGTTTACCCATAAAGGCGATCCCCGCCAGCTTCCCCGCTATCGTGATCCACGTGAGCCCTTTCTCAATTAAGGAAAGGATAAACAGTATAATGTCCTCCTGCCGCGCCCTCCCCGCAGGCCGTCGTCTCACCCCAGAAGCCACAAACTCCTCCCATGCCGTCATGTAAGTCACCTTAGTCGATTGCTCCAAGGAACCTAAAACCAGCTGCAACATCCTGTGTTGCCTACATACCACAGTTGCGGCGGCATGCCAGTCGGGTCCCGATCCGCGTCCTTGGCTAACCCACGGAATCTCCCCTACTGCGAACGAGACAAAGCATCGGCTATGTCATTGTCGCCCCCAGGCACGTGCACCACACGAAAAGCAATGTCATGCTGCAAGCACCCCAGCACAAACACTCGCAGCAGCTTCAGCACCTGCGCATCCCTGGCCGACTGCCGATTCACCACCTCCACCACAGCCTTGTTATCCACATTGAATGTCACTCGTCTGTGGGCCAACAAATCCCCCCAAAGTGAGATCGCCACCACCAAAGGGAAGAGCTCCAGAAATGCAATGCTCCTACCACCCCCCGCCCACTCCGGGGGCCACTTCTCCGCACACCACCTCCCCTGCCAGTACCGCCCGAAGCCTTCGCCCGCCGCGTCCAAAAAGATTTGGACATCCCAGATCAGGTCATCCCCCCTCTGCATGGGGATCCCGTTAAAGTTCTGTAAAAAGAACTGCCACATCCTCAGGTCCTCGCGAATACCCGCGGACAGCCGTATGTGATGATACGGCAGCCGCCGCCCGGCCAAAGCCCTGCCCAACCTCCTACAGAAAGTCCACCCCATTCGCACCACTCTGCAAGCAAAATTGAGGTGACCCAACAGCACATGTATTTCCAAGACCGTGACTTTGTGTTGTGCCAACATAACCTCCAGCAGCTCCAACATTTGCTGCTTCTTCTCCGCAGGTAAACGGGCCTCCATTACCCCGGAGTTCAGCTCAATTCCCAAGAATAACAGTGCCGTGCACGGCCCCACTGTCTTCTCCAGTGCCAATGGCACGCCCAACTCTCCCATGATCTCCTGAAACATGTCCAGCGCAACCTGGCAGTCCGTGGAGCCTGGGGTGCCGACCAAGAAAAAGTCATCCAGGTAGTGCGTTACTCCTTGGTGACCCGTCCGTTCTGTGAACAACCATTTTAGGAACGTACTGAAACATTCAAACAGTGTGCAAGACATCGAGAAGCCCATCGGAAACGCTTTGTCCACGTACCAGCGGCCGTTAAAGTGGATCCCCAGTAAGCCCCAATCGTCTGGATGGACTGGAAGTAGCCGGAAAGCCAAATTGATGTTGCACTTTGCCATCCTCGCTGTTGCGCCCGTGGTCACCACCGAGGACTTGGCTGCGTCAACAGAGGAATAAGACACCGTGGTCTCCCGCTCACCAATGTAATCATTTACAGAGACACTTTCAGGCCACGAAAAATGTTGAATGAGGCGAAACTGCCCCTTTTCCTTCTTTGGCACTACCCCAATGGGGGACACAATCAAATCCACCAAAGGCCAATCCTCAAAGGGTCCGACCATGCGGCCCTCATCCACTTCCTTATCCAGGTTGCCCTGCACCACCTCCGGATGCTCCTTGGCAGACCTCAAATTGTCAGCCCACCTCCGAACCCGTGGCCCAGCCAAAACCCCTCCAGAAACCCCGTCCTCAACCGAGCAGCAGTCCCTTTATCCGGATAATCCTGTAGAGCTGCCATCAAATGGCCCACCCTAACTGGAGTACGAGCCCTTTGGCCCAGGCCCCTTGGCCCCTCTACCACCTCCAGATTGATGTTGGGTCCCTGACTGAGAACGCCCTGCCTGCCTTTCTGTCCCCCCTGTTGCTGCCCCGCAGCTCCCCAGCACCTGGCATGGGGATGTCCATACTTCCCACAGCCCGAACATTCATGTCGAAACCGGCAAAGTTCCCTAGCGCTGCCCCTTTATTGAAATCCCAACATGTTCCTTGTGCACCCGACTGAACCTTGGCCCCTGCCCCCACCCCTCCTCGGGTGGGGCGTCCCTGAAAGGGCTGGTAGATAATAGACAGCCCGCTCTCGGTAAATATGGTCTTACCCGACCCAGCCAGTCCCATCGTGTGCTGCCACAAATCGGTGTAAAGCTCGCCCCATTTTTCCTTGGGGTCCCACGCCATGTGTGCCCTGAACTCCTCGTCATACTGGGTCCACGCGTAACCCCCCCCCCATGATCTGGGCCTTCCAGATGACATCCATATATTTAAACATGGACACCGACCGCTCGGGAAACTTCTCGCAATACACGCTGGCGAAAATTAAGAAGGCCGTCGTCCAATTCTCGATCGTAAGGGGCACCTTCGGCATCTTCTGGAGTTCATACTCCTTCTCCTTAGAACCTTCCTTCACCCTCACTTCCCGGTACAGGAGTTTTAATATCTCTACATACTCCCCTTTCCATATGCGCTCCTTAGTAGATAACATCAAATGAGCTAACGGCTTCATTACCCCCACATACTAGGCATGAGCGGATTTTGCGGATTGGCAATCCGCGAATTTGCGGATTTGCGAACTCGCAATCCGCAAAATCCGCGAATTCCTGCGAATTTGCGGATTTTTTTTTTTTTTGTGTTCGCCCGTGTTTCTGCCAGTTCGCGAGGGTTTTTACAATTTCGCAATTTGCGAACTTACCTGTCGGGTCGCAAGTTTTGCGAACTTGTTGTTTCTACGTGTCCAACCTGTTTGGGACACTCTTCTTCATCACTGCCACTCTCTGTCACCACTGCCACTCTCTGACTACTCATGCCACCCTCTGGCCCACCCATGCCACCCTCTGTTTCATCACCACACCCTCTGGTTGTCCAGTGTACATTATTTTCGGCAAAGCAAAGCACACCTTCCCTGCCTCAAGTGACCTGAATTAATTTGGGGCTGATTAATGTGTCACAGAATATTTTTTTAGCTGGCACCTGCTTCCTTAGTGCGCCCTGATTAGTGATCTTTTGCACTTGCTAAGTGCTTTCATTGTTGCAAAATTAGTTACAACACCTGCCCTGCCCCAACTGACAATAATGAATTAGGGGCTGATTAATGGATTTTAACTTCCAGCCTGGCTCCTGCTTGTCTCCCTTAGCTGTAATTCATGACCTTTGTGGCATATGTGTAACTATTCTGAGGTTCAGAGCAGGGTCACATAATAGTTTCAACTGGCAACTGAACTCTGGAGGGGCCCCTCAGGAAGCACTACAGGAAATGGCTACTAATGATGTGCCTGAACTTTTGAACCTGGTAAGTAGTTACTTTCAGTTTTGCTTAGATCGTATTTCTGCAATTTCGCACTTATTCGCGGGGCGCGAACTCACGCGAACAGTGCGAGCAGTGCGAGCAAAATCCGCTGCTCGCGGATTTGCGGATTTTGCAGGAAATTCGCAAATCTCGCGGATTGCGGATTTCCCGAAAATCCGCAAAATCCGCGAGCGGAACGGATTTTCCGCCCATGCCTACCACATACGGCAGCCGCTTGATCTTCAATTCCTTACTTTTCGGTTTCACCACCACCTCCCCAGTCGCGCTCACGACCTTGGCTGCCCCGCTCCCTTGAGTCCCTTCAACCCCCGCCACCGAGGTTCCCACTCCCGCGTCTTTGTTGTCCCCCAGTGCCTTCCCAACGGGCCCCACCATCTCCTCGTCCGGGCCCTCCCCTTTGTCAGACACATATTTCCCCTTCCGTAACCACTCCCCCACCCCTTCCTCCCCCCACCCCCACCGAGACCGTGCGTGCCGCTGCCAGCCCTGCTCATTTACCTGGCGCCAAGGAGGCCGCACGCCGCTCTCCACGTCCCTGATCCAGGGACGCTGCTCTCGCCTCCCAGCACGATGTTCAGGCCGTACTCTCCATCTGGCCCTGTGACACCTGTAACACACTATCAACACGATTACTCGCCCCCCTCCGCCCTCATCATCTTCCTCCATACTATCTTCATCTTCAATTAACTGAACATCACTAGCAACACAACCAATTCCGGCCAGCGGCGCCGACTGCACCCTTCTAGACACAATAAAAACCACATGTGCGTCGCTCCTCCTTCGGTGTTGCTCCCCAAGCCGCAAGGGCCCTGTGGGTGGGTGTAGGGGTTTGGCAAGCCCGCCCGGGCCTTCTTCTGCCGGCCGCGACGGGATCCCCGTTGGTACCGGGCACACCGCGGGAGGCTCAGCCCTCCCTTCTCCTTGGCGCTGATGGGCCGTTCCTAGCCCTGCCAAGTCTGGGACCCCGCGATGCAGCTCCCCCTGTAAAAGAAACAGCGGGACTGGTGAGCTGGGTCCCTCTCTCCGTACCCCGCCCACCTCCTCCTGTCACCCCATCGCCACACGCACGCCAGCCACCCAAGCCCTACCGACCGCACTTAGGTCCACCCCCCTTCCTCCTCCTCATCCTCACTCCACGCCAATCCCCCTGACCCCTGCCCCCCTTCATCGGAGGTGGCCCCCCATCACCCCAGCCTTCCGTGCCCAGCCCCACCCCGCTCGCGTTCCCCCAACCCTTCCCATCTCCCCCGCTCCCGAGACCCCAAAGCCCTGCACCCCCGCTGCACCCCGCCTTTGCCCGTCCCCTGGGCCTCCCTAACCCCCTCTGCCTAGGAGTCAAAAACATCCAGGCCTTCTCAGTCCCTGTCGCTGCTTTCTGACAAGAGCAGCGGGGGCCAATCCCCCAAGTCCTCGTGCCCTGCCCTTCTCCCCCGACCCCACCGCCGCCTCTCTTCCCCTCTGTTAGAACTGGCTATTTCTGGAAGGCTAAGGCTGACGCAAAAGCCAGGCAGAAACCACCATTCTAGTCAGGGCAAGGAAATCACACGCCAAGATAACCCCTTCTCACCCCCCTTGGTAGCTTGACACAAGCAGTAAGGCTAAACTCGGAGGCAATGTGTAAAGCATTTGCGCCAGTGCACAACAGCAACAACATACTAGGCACACCACAAAAGAGACTCCACACAAGGTTATTATAAAAATAACTTTTGTATTGTAAAAACACATCAGATAAAATCACACATATACAGGGTGCCAACTGGCACGGGTAATATTCACATGGGATTATTTACAAGACAGGGCCACATGGGCCACTGTCATAATCAACACTTTCAGAAATAGAAATACTTGTCAGAAATTAGAATAAAAGGATACAAACTCACTGTAGCACAAAGTAACAGTTAGAAATCACAGCCAGTACCTACTGGTAACAGGTAAGTACCACCTACGCAACCCTAAACACCTTAGGAGCATGTCACGCAGGGGACTAGGGCCTCACTAGGACCACCTGTACTAAAAAGAACAACCACCTAAGAATAAAATACATTTAGGGGTATACCAAAACACATTACCCATGATGCCTGAAACACATTCAGAGGAGTAATAAAGAGAACACATGATGTCTAAAACATTCAGAGGTGTTAAGAATAAAGCACATGATGCAATAAAATACATTCAGGGGTGCAGCGCAAGAAGACACATGATGACTAAACATTCAGCGGTGCAGCGCATGGAAAGGAAGACACATGATGCATAAACCTACACATTCAGAGGTGCCAGAACATAAGTCAATAGCGCAAAAACACACAGTAGGCAATTACTATTAAAAACATAGGAATCACATTGCGCATAACTTACATAAGCCACCACCTGTGGCAGTCCCTAGGCCAACTGGCCTTTTTGGGGCTCAGATGCCCTGTGTCCAATGTCAGGGCGCGCTGCCATGCAGCGCCAGTCCAAAAGTACAAAGGCCTAAACGTGGCAGCTGCCCACTAATTGCTGGGCAGCTGGGAATCAAAATCTGTGGCAGGGCCTTCACTGACCCTAAGCAAAACTGCACCACTCTGAGCCACACAGGCTCTACAGCAAAACATGCCCCCAAAGCGTTGGAGCTCACAGGCTCTGGCCACAACAATGCCCCTTGAGCCTAACAGGCTCTTCAAAGAAATATGGGGTCGTTGGAGCCCCCCTCTGGGGCTCGACGTCCTGAAAATGGCCCCTCTGAGCCTCAACAGGCTCTAAACAAACTGCGGGGGTCGTTGGAGTCCCTCACGGGGGACTCGAGCAAAAGAAATGCGGGCAGGGAGCCCCTCGGGCTCCAAACAGACCAAAATGCCCCCACAAGCCTCTCTCAGGGCTCAACAACAACAATGCCCTCGGCGGTGGGGCGGACCGCTGCCATCTGGGGCCGCCCTACATGCTAGCAGCCCACGGGGGCGCGGGCACCGGTAATGTGCCCCGACGCCCCCCTCTGCCACCACACCGGCCCCACTCTGCCCAGCCGGCCCCAACTCACCGGCTGCTTTTCCTCTCTCTCCGGCGTCGGGACCAGGGCAGGCTCCTTCCTCCGCTGCGGGGCCGGCCTCGCTCTCCCGGTCTGCTCCTCTCGCTCTCCAGGCTGCGGGGCGGGACTTCCGGCCGGCCGCGCTGCAATTGGCCGGCCGGCCGAGCACTTCTGGGTCGCCGCGGGCAGCGCAGCGGCCCGATTCAGGCAGGCAGGTGGGCAGGCATTAAAAATATCGGCGTGGGCAGCCGAAGTTAAATAAAATTAAAAATAAGCGAGGTGGGCACTCGCAAAGTAAATAATCAAATAAGCTGGGTGGCACCCGCCAATCCTCATGCAAAATGCGTGCAACGAAACGCTCGAAATGCAGCCAGGAGCGCTCTCAAGCGCAAGGATCACAGCACAGCGCTCCCAGGCGCCAAAGGTCCCCAGAGCAGACCCCTACAGCAAGAAGGGTCCACAGAAAGCGCTCTCTGCAGGAAAATGCAGCTTCTCCATGCTGAAAAGGTCCCAGAGCTTCCCAGGAGGCAAAGCAAAGTCCCCCCATCAGCCCAGCCAAGGCAGAGGGGTCCCCCAGGAGTCCAGGAAAGTCCATCAGAGGTCCAGGGGATGGGCAGGGCCCAGGGATTCCCCTGAGCCCCAGCAGCAGCATGCCCCTGGCAGATTCAAGTTAGAAACAAGAACATTTTGGAAGGGAGCACAGCCCCTTCTTATACAGCCAAAAGTCTTTGAAGTCCTTTGAAGCAGGCAGTGTGAGAACCAGCTAGAACTGGTTATAGGGAAGTCCCTTCAATATCAGGGACAGAGGTGACAGTCGCCCAGCGGGAGGTGGAGCCAGCTTTGTAGTTAGGCAGGCACAGCCCTTCACTATCAGGTGCCATCTCCTCCCACTTCCTTGGCAGCAGATGCTGCCTTTCATCCATGGACTGACTCAGACAACCTCCTGGGCTCTCCAGCCCCTGTCACCCTCAAACCAGACAGTTAATCCACAAGCAGGCCCAGGCTCTCTGGGCCAGCTCACCAGCCAATCACACGCCAGCACCAACTTACACAAATATGCCAACTTCCAAAAGTAGTACTTCTAGACTAGACACAGTCATGCCGCATATATCATTTTGCAGCATTCATTCTCACGAGTTCATACATACCAAACTCGCCCTGCACTCCCCACACATCAGGAACTACCATGGGCATACATATTCCCCATTCATTCCTATGGGAGGGCAGGTCACTCACCACTCATTCACAGAGAGCTCAAGCACTTTACACTGTACCACAGTGAAAAAGTGCGCAGAGGCCTAAAATCACCAACACCAGGTTCCATAAACAGGCTAGGAAAAAGCAAAAAGTCTAGGGGTGAACCTGCCCAACAGGCCGGGTCCAACACAACCCCCTTCCAGCCAAAACGCAGGGTAGACCAATCACTCCACTGATGGGCTTCCTTGCTTTGGGCGACAAAACACGGACAAGGACCCGCACGGCAGGGACACCCTCCGGTTTTTCTTCACTCTGAACCTACATGGTTTCCTCCAAACAATAACTCTCTGACACAACTAGGATACCCCACTGGTACTCCCTAGTCATCCACAGCCAAGACCAGGCCATAGGCCATCCAAATCACAGGTCCTAACTAATCCACAGAGTGGGGGGTAGTAACCCCTGGCACACAATAGCCATTCTCCACTCTCTCTCTCAGTGTAGCTACAACTACCACTGATCCAACAACCTAGGGACCATACCCTCAGGCTGACCAGAGGTCACGGGCAAGAATGCCCCACCCTACTTCTACTTCTGGGTTTCCGCACCCTCTCAGAGAAGCATTCACCAGAACACAATTCTCCTACCAGATCAGGATCTCAATCCATCACTGGTCTACCACCTGGAAACTATTCCACTTTTGAGGTACAGAGCACACAGCACAGTCCCTCTTCAAGCAGGTGGGGGGACACAGCACACAGCAAAGCCCCCTTTCCTCTACCTTAGTAGAAACAACAAACTGCAGGTGAGCCCCAGATCACACAGCAAGGGCAGCCCCTCAGTCTCTTCAGCTGATCCACTTTGGTAGAGATTCCTCTTGACCTAGAAGTTTCCTAATCTCCCAACCTAAGATCTAAACCCTCAGGTTACACCGGGGTCAGAAGTAAGGACACCGTCCCTCTGCACCCCCTTCCAGTTCCAGTATGTCTCAGGCTAGACAGAGCACACGCCAGCGGCGTATCAGCGACACACTCTCCTCCAGTACTCCCTATCACAGGGTAATTATCAGTATGTCCCAGGCTAGACAGAGCACACGCCAGCGGCGTATCAGCGACACACTCTCCTTCAGTACTCCTTCCAGGTCAGGCCACAACCCCAACCCGGCTTTCCCCCCTCCTCGGGGAACGACCTCCAGAGGCCCCACAAATGGTCAAGCACTCTAGACGGTCAAATGCTCAGCGAGCCAGGACTTCTGCACCCTCCACTTAGGAGCGGTACTGCCCAACACTAGGACCGCCGGAGTTCTGGTTACAGACACTCCCCGTCCTCCAGACACAGGAAGATCCCCCTCAAATGACCTATGTACAGCTTAGGCCCCTGACCCCTTAGGGAACCCTCCAGGCCTTGAGATAGGGTTTCAGGCCAACGTGGGACACACCGTCCCACACTCACTCCGCCTCCACTGAGACAGGGCGTGAGCCCCTACACCCCTACCATACTACTGGGACCTAGCTGGGTTACACATGAACCTCTTCCCCTTCACAGGATCATCAGATACACAAGCCACTCCTTTTAGAATCACCTCCTAATGCCTCTGCAAGACATCTAGCACACCGCCAGACATCCACCTTCTTGTCCAGTGCCTCTGCAGGACCTCCTGCACACCACCAGAGGTACACCTCACGTGCAAGCTCCTTAAAAAAACTCACACCAACTCCTCCACACACTCCCCCTCCAGACTGGTGAGGCAGTTCCTTACTGCCTTTGACTCACAACCTGTCACCCTCTTACTGAGCACCAGGCACCATACTCTGGGAACTGGGAATGGGACTTCACACGCACTGGACACATTTAAGCTGCCACCACTGGATCCTACCACACTGGGGAATCCAGACACACACACTACACTCAGGGAACAACCACCCTCCTGAGCTAGTCTTTTCTCCTCACACTCCCTCTCTTCCATCTACCCACACAGGGACAGGATTTGGGATTGGACACTGGACCCAGCAAGGGATTCCTAATCTATGGGAACCTCCCCCTCTACTGGCGTCCCGCCCTGTCACTTTCTCTCATCTGCCACTAAACATAAAGCGCAGGAACACATTTGAAAATGACACTCTTGAGGAAAAAAATCAAAAGCAATAATCCCAAACATGTGACTATCTGAAAAAAACAATTGCAGAGTTTTGTAATGTAGCCAGTTGTCGCTATGGCACTGCGCAAACACAAGTCCAAATCCGCACCGCTGACCAACAATGTTAGAACTGGCTATTTCTGGTAGGCTAAGGCTGACGCCAAAGCCAGGCAGAAACCACCATTCTAGTCAGGGCAAGGAAATCACACGCCAAGATAACCCCTGCTCACCCCCCTTGGTAGCTTGACACAAGCAGTAAGGCTAAACTCGGAGGCAATGTGTAAAGCATTTGCGCCAGTGCACAACAGCAACAACATACTAGGCACACCACAAAAGAGACTCCACACAAGGTTATTATAAAAATAACTTTTGTATTGTAAAAACACATCAGATAAAATCACACATATACAGGGTGCCAACTGGCACGGGTAATATTCACATGGGATTATTTACAAGACAGGGCCACATGGGCCACTGTCATAATCAACACTTTCAGAAATAGAAATACTTGTCAGAAATTAGAATAAAAGGATACAAACTCACTGTAGCACAAAGTAACAGTTAGAAATCACAGCCAGTACCTACTGGTAACAGGTAAGTACCACCTACGCAACCCTAAACACCTTAGGAGCATGTCACGCAGGGGACTAGGGCCTCACTAGGACCACCTGTACTAAAAAGAACAACCACCTAAGAATAAAATACATTTAGGGGTATACCAAAACACATTACCCCTGATGCCTGAAACACATTCAGAGGAGTAATAAAGAGAACACATGATGCCTAATACATTCAGAGGTGTTAAGAATAAAGCACATGATGCAATAAAATACATTCAGGGGTGCAGCGCAAGAAGACACATGATGACTAAACATTCAGCGGTGCAGCGCATGGAAAGGAAGACACATGATGCATAAACCTACACATTCAGAGGTGCCAGAACATAAGTCAATAGCGCAAAAACACACAGTAGGCAATTACTATTAAAAACATAGGAATCACATTGCGCATAACTTACATAAGCCACCACCTGTGGCAGTCCCTAGGCCAACTGGCCTTGTTGGGGCTCAGATGCCCTGTGTCCAATGTCAGGGCGCGCTGCCATGCAGCGCCAGTCCAAAAGTACAAAGGCCTAAACGTGGCAGCTGCCCACTAATTGCTGGGCAGCTGGGAATCAAAATCTGTGGCAGTGCCTTCACTGACCCTAAGCAAAACTGCACCACTCTGAGCCACACAGGATCTACAGCAAAACATGCCCCCAAAGCGTTGGAGCTCTCAGGCTCTGGCCACAACAATGCCCCTTGAGCCTAACAGGCTCTTCAAAGAAATATGGGGTCGTTGGAGCCCCCCTCTGGGGCTCGACGTCCTGAAAATGGCCCCTCTGAGCCTCAACAGGCTCTAAACAAAACTGCGGGGGTCGTTGGAGTCCCTCACGGGGGACTCGAGCAAAAGAAATGTGGGCAGGGAGCCCCTCGGGCTCCAAACAGACCAAAATGCCCCCACGAGCCTCTCTCAGGGCTCAACAACAACAATGCCCTCGGCGGTGGGGCGGCCCGCTGCCATCTGGGGCCGCCCTACATGCTAGCAGCCCACGGGGGCGCGGGCACCGGTAATGTGCCCCGACGCCCCCCTCTGCCACCACACCGGCCCCACTCTGCCCAGCCGGCCCCAACTCACCGGCTGCTTTTCCTCTCTCTCCGGCGTCGGGACCAGGGCAGGCTCCTTCCTCCGCTGCGGGGCCGGCCTCGCTCTCCTGGTCTGCTCCTCTCGCTCTCCAGGCTGCGGGGCGGGACTTCCGGCCGGCCGGCCGCGCTGCAATTGGCCGGCCGGCCGAGCACTTCCGGGTCGCCGCGGGCAGCGCGGCGGCCCGATTCAGGCAGGCGGGCAGGCATTAAAAATATCGGCGTGGGCAGCCGAAGTTAAATAAAATTAAAAATAAGCGAGGTGGGCACTCGCAAAGTAAATAATCAAATAAGCGGGGTGGCACCCGCCAATCCTCACGCAAAATGCGTGCAACGAAACGCTCGAAATGCAGCCAGGAGCGCTCTCAAGCGCTAGGATCACAGCACAGCGCTCCCAGGCGCCAAAGGTCCCCAGAGCAGACCCCTACAGCAAGAAGGGTCCACAGAAAGAACTGGTTATAGGGAAGTCCCTTCAATATCAGGGACAGAGGTGACAGTCGCCCAGCGGGAGGTGGAGCCAGCTTTGTAGTTAGGCAGGCACAGCCCTTCACTATCAGGTGCCATCTCCTCCCACTTCCTTGGCAGCAGATGCTGCCTTTCATCCATGGGCTGACTCAGACAACCTCCTGGGCTCTCCAGCCCCTGTCACCCTCAAACCAGACAGTTAATCCACAAGCAGGCCCAGGCTCTCTGGGCCAGGCTCACCAGCCAATCACACGCCAGCACCAACTTACACAAATATGCCAACTTCCAAAAGTAGTACTTCTAGACTAGACACAGTCATGCCGCATATATCATTTTGCAGCATTCATTCTCACGAGTTCATACATACCAAACTCGCCCTGCACTCCCCACACATCAGGAACTACCATGGGCATACATATTCCCCATTCATTCCTATGGGAGGGCAGGTCACTCACCACTCATTCACAGAGAGCTCAAGCACTTTACACTGTACCACAGTGAAAAAGTGTGCAGAGGCCTAAAATCACCAACACCAGGTTCCATAAACAGGCTAGGAAAAAGCAAAGAGTCTAGGGGTGAACCTGCCTAACGGGCCGGGTCCAACACCCTCCCATCCCCCTTGGTCTCCCCTCCCACCTTCCATAGGGTTACCCCATCCTTAGCCCCTCCATCCACCTATGCCCTTGTGCGCCTTGCCCTGACCCCCCTCTCCCCACCACCGGAATAACTTGATCCCCTGCGCCTGCTGCGCATCCCCTGCCCGAAGATGTACAGGCTGGGGAGGGGCTCCTTTCCCGCCCCTTGCGCACACTTTTCCCCGCCGCTTTCCCCCCACTGCGCCCATGCGCGGCCTCTCTGCCCCCCCCGGAATGCCCCGCCCACCCGCCCGACCCCGAACCAGAGCTCTCGCGCATACCACAAAATCCAGGTGCTCGGGGAGGAGAAATGCTCCCCACACCTCCCCTTCGCTTGCACTCCCACGCAGGCCCCGGGCCGCCAACGCTCCTCAGGCAGTCCCACGGTTCGCCGCCACGGGTCCCAGGCCCCACCTCCCGCTCCACTGTGACCACCCCCGATACAGCTGGCGGTCAGACACACCCTGGGAGACGCACCCAGCACTCCCCTGCTGAGATTTCCTCCTGCTGTCCCCCGCCCCCCCACGATTCGTGACCCCACGTCCAGGGCCACGCCCCTGGCATCCGCACGGCCCTGACCCCTCACCTGGAAACTGGAATTTTTCCGAGGCAGTGAGCCGTCGAAAACAGCCACTGCCACGCGCGCCGACTCGCGCCTCACGGGCACGCCCCCCCTGGGGGCCAACCAGCATATCCATCCGTCCTGCATCACTAAGGGCGGATGGCCTCAAGCACGCACCCAGCGCACCCCTGCAGAGATTTCCTCCTGCTGACCCCCGCACCCCCACGATTCGTGACCCCACGTCCAAGGCCACGCCCCTGGCATCCACACGGCCCTGCCCCCTCACCTGGAAACTGGAATTTTTCTGAGACAGCGAGCCGGCGAAAACAGCCGCTGCCACGCGCGCCGACGCGCGCCTCACGGGGCACGCCCCTCCTGGGGGCCAACCAGCATATCCATCCGTCTTGCCTCACTGAGCGGGCGGATGGCCTCAAGCACACAAAAATCCTCTCCAGCCATTGTAACCAACACACCACCGACCACAACACAAGCTATATGCAAATTGTCAAAGAATCCTCACAGGCCTCAAGACAAAAACCTAATCTACAGCGCTCCCAGCCTCCAGGTCACCAGAACCTAAAATGGTGGCTGGGCAGGGCCTGAACTTCCCTAAATAACCTTGGGCTACTTTTCGAAATTGGGCTGCCTTTGGGCTACCCCCAAGGCAGCACAAAGCCACAAAATGGCTGCTCCCGTCTAGCCCCCACCCCCTCCCAATCTGCCTGGGGGGCAGACCTCACGGTGCTTGGCTGCCCCCCAAACCCACCTTGTTCTGCTGCCTCCATACCCTCGGAAACAGAGCCCTTTAGCCTCGCCGGTAATCCATGCTTCGCTCGGCAGCATCAGAGCCCTCACCATTGTACCGGTGAAGTTGTATGTGATTATATGTTTTCTGAATTAAAAATATTTAATGTCACATTTGTAACTTTTTTTTCAATGGAGTTTTATATAGCGCAAACTTGACCCGGTATTGGGTATCAGAGCGCTTTACATAGCACCAGTTGCGTTACATGAGGACATTTTCACTTTTTTGTTAGGCACAGGGAGATTAATTAATTTGCCCAGAATCTTTTATTTACTCGTCATAAGTTTTACATTTTTTAAACTAGTCCAATTTTGGAGAGCATTGTGCTAGAGCAAGGTATAGGAAAGGAAAGACACTTGGCGCAACTACATAGAACATTAGTGGCCTTCACGCGAAAAACGGAACAGGAAACTGCCTGTAACATGAAACTTGTTTACAAGAGTAAAGCAAATAGAGGCCTGCCGAATAAAACACTGCTTGGTTTCCACTTCAATCAGACTTGTGTGCTTGTTGTTGTTTAGCTATCGAAGGCTCTGTGTGAAAGGAAGCGGTCTCACCTGCATGACAGGGCAAGATGAGCAAAAAACGCATCTTTAATGCAACCTTAAAACCAAAGACCAGGGGCAGGTGAAGCATGCCTTTCCTAACTGGGCCTGTCCTGCACATCTCTACACAGCAAGATGCGACTGGAGGCAGTATTTCTAGCAGCACCATAGTAAATCAAGAAATGCACGCTGCTATTGTGAAAGTATAAGCGGCACTGTGCTGAAACTTTAAGCACAACTGCAACAAATGATGGGAGGAATGCTGAATTATTCAAACATTCTCCCCCAGTCAAGAGATCTGGGTGAAATCCATTGTTCTTTTGCACACTACGCCACCCCATTTTGGACCCAGCTATATGCAAATCAGTCTTGACCCTGTGCCTCATGGGAACAGTCCAAACCAAACTGCCAAACCAGGTCCTCCCTGGACCGGAAACAAGCATCCTGGGACCGGTTTCGGGGTATGTCACCCTTCATCATCCATGCTAACTTGAATCCAGTTTCACAGTGAGCAAGGGACCCACGTCTGGGCATGCCCATCCCACTTAGGGTGAAAAGTGTAACTGCAACAAATAATGGATTGAATGCTGAATGATTCAAACATGGTCCCCCAGTCAAGAGACCTGGGTTAAATCCATCGTTCTTTTGCCCACTATGCCACCCCAGTTTGAACCCAGTCACATGCAAATCAGTATTGACCCTGTGCCTCATGGGAATAGACCAGACTGAACTGCCAAGCCAGGTCCTCCCTGTGCTCATGTGCACGCTTTGGTTTTCCTGGTGTAGGAGGACTATCATCCTCCAGCAGTAGCGGTTGCTACCGGACATGGGTGGTGAGGCAGCTGAAGGTCGGAACTAAAAATAAAAATCCCACTTACTTGGAGCAGCTGGCCCTCCGCTGGCTGCTGCCTCTCCTGCGACCTTCGTCATCTTCCTGCAGACTCCTGGCCAGCAGCAGGAAGCACCCGGTGCACAGGCTCTCCTGAGTCGATTGGTCTGAGCGCCGTGGATCGGCACTCAGACCGGAACAGGGAGCCTGTGCATTTTCCTGACCAGGCTGTGTAATGCAGCCTGGTAGGAACATGCAAAGTGCGCAAGAACTGTTTGGTTGGCCCAAGAGGGCCGCCCAAACAGTTCATGCGCACTTAGGGAGTGCACATTATTCCTCATGTACTCTGGCTAGCCCGCCCCACCCAAGAGCCACTGAGAGCTATGGGTCTAATAACATGATAATAACAATAGTTGTTATCATTTTATTTTTCCTTTTATTCAATGGGGCGATGCTCCTGCGCCTTAACGGAAGAGCCGCCACTGTCCTTCAGAGAGTTAACCTACAAGCCTCAACAATTAATTTTAAAATAGATAATTTGCAGAACAAGATTCAACTGGTACTACTAGAGAAATGCATATCTTTGGCAGATCTGATAAATGGGAATCTGCATGTGTCCATCAACCATGGTCAATACATATTCTGTTGGTTTGCAGAAGGATGCACTTTCAGACTGAGTTGCTACGATTCTGACTTAATAATAATAAATGTCTTTATTCGGAATTTCAGAATTAGAAATCCATAAAAGCAATATTAATACATAATAATTTCTTCCTTTAAAAAATTGTGAGCATAAAATTTTGAAATACAATACAATTTCACATACAAAAATTACTTTCACAGTTCATTTAGAGTACACTGATTAATGGAAATTACTTTACAGATTTTTCCTGTGTCTAAATATGCATTTCAAAAAGTTAAGAACGTGATAGCAGGTGATTTCTGTGTCTAGGAACTGTAGGCACAGCATGGCAGGAGGGCACTGTCTAAAACCCCAAGATTTTAGCAGGGACAGTAACCACAATTTACGATGTTCATTATAAAATTTACAGAACATGACTACATGTAGGGTAGATTGTGCTGACTTTTCGTCACAAGGACATGGGGGTAGGGTTGGATCCCATGCATTCATTACTGGGAATGCTATTAGTCTGTGAAATAGGTTTAATCTGAATCTTGTCAGAAGGAAACGATCAAAGATACTGATTTCAAGATCTAGATAGGGCTGAATGGAAAAAGTGGATTGAACCATTATAGCATGGTGGACAGAGGGTTTACCTGCTTCAGAGAGAAGCCTTAGATTGTCCAAGTGTCCCAGGGCCAGAACTTTTAGCTCCTTTTTCGAAAGTTCACAGATCTATTCAGTAGTAGAGTAGTATTTCTCCAACCCTAGGTCGATAAAAAAGTTCTTAATGTAGGCTAGCCATTTTATTTTTAGAGCGTGATCTAGTGTCATAGCATCTGCCACTATCATCTTGGTGAGAGCATTTTTTTCCGAGGTCCAGATGTGACGCCATAAGAGTAGAGGTTGTATTCTTGCCAGATCTTCAACGTATGGGACGCCTAGTTCAACATGGCATGCGTACGTTGAGGATCGCTTTGAGGCCATCAGGAGGAACCTCAAAAAAGCATTTTCTGCAACATGTAGGGCGGAAACATCCGCGTGACCCCATACGCCAGCCCCATATAGAACTGTTGACTGACATTTGGCTCTATAAATTGCTAGTAATTCCAGGGGTGGTCGTTTTACATGTTTTTGCAAGAAGGACACCAGGGCTGCTATAGCTCTCTTAAAGCAGTGTTTCCTTGCTTCAACTGCCACTTTCCAGGACAATTTATCATCTACTGTAATGCCCAGGTAACAATAATCAGATGTAAACTCTATTTTTTGATTTTTAAGGATTAAGTCTTTGGGGTGTTTCTTCCCTGTGCCTGCCGTCATCACAAAAGTCTTCATCACATTTATGTGGAGGTCGAGGCTGCCCATAAACGAAGAGTATCTGCTAAGTACCTTCTGGAGTTCGCGAGGAGTCCGTGCCAGCAGGACGGCGTCGTCCGCATAGAGTAGAGCGGGAATCGGGCGATGTTTTGCCTGTGGGAGGTCCTGGGCGCCTTTCAAAAGCTCAACCTCCAAGTTGTTAGTGTAGAGGGAGAATAAGAAAGGCGCCAGGACACATCCCTGTCTGACTCCACGCTCCACTCTAAATGACGTCGACAGCTTTGTGCCAAAACGGACTCTGGCGGAAGGTTTAGAGTACAATTCCCTCAGAAAGTTCAAAAGTGGCAAATCTACCCCCATTTGTGACAGCACGGGCCATAATTTAGTGTGAGAGACGCAATCGAATGCGGCAGACAGATCCACGTAAACCATGTAGAGTTTGTCTTGCTTTGCGTGTATGTACTTCCCCATAATGATAGAAAGATTTAGGGCCTGTTCCACTGTTCCGAATCCCTCCCAGAAGCCAAATTGCAGCTCGGACAGAATGCCTCTCTCCTCCACCCACTGCTGGAGTCGCTCCAGGATCACCCTACCTGCTATCTTTCCCAACGAATCCAGCAAGGATATTGGACGGTAGCAGGCAGGGTCCTGGCGATTGCCCTTTTTAAAAATCGGGACCATCACGGACCTCGTCCAAGACTCCAGAATTCCTTTCTTTGCGGCTGCCGTGCATACCCTGATAATCATAGGGGCCCAGAGGTCTGTATTATACTTAAAAAAATCTACCGGGACTCCGTCCGGCCCTGGAGCTTTTCCGTTTTTACTTGATTTCAGGGCCAGAAGGACCTCCGAGATTTCAAAGTCTATTTGGATGGGGTAAGTCAGAGCTGATAGATTTTCTCCTTCAGTTTCTTGATCTATTTTTTGGTTTTGGAATATTTTGGAGAAGTGCGATACCCATGCTGACTCTTCTATGGCGACTTCAATTTTTGGAGTTTTTTCATCTACCAAAAATGGAGCTCTCACTACTCTCCAGAAGGCTTCACTGTTTTTTGCTTGGGCACTAGAGTGAAGTTCATCCCACAAAGCCTGCTTTAATTCCGCCTTTCTCTTTTTCCGAATTGCAAGGTATTCCTTTCTTAATGTGGCTATTAGAAGGGGGTCTCTGTCAACTTTATTTAGTGCTGTCTTGAGCTTGGAATGAGCCTGGGTGCAATCATGGTTAAACCAGCCTTTATTACGGCGAGGACCAGTTATTGGTTTTGCTGTGAGTAGGGATTTAATTTTTTCCATAATTTTTGAGAAGTTGCTAAGGACTTCCTCATCTTCTGTCATTAGATCTAGGCATTTCTTAATCTGGGGATATGCTGATTTTATCAGCTCTTCGGTGAGTTCCCCGGGGTTTATCTTCCCCCACTTTATTTTATATCCATTTAATTGGCCCAGATTTATGTTATTCTGACTCAGTGCTTTACCTATTGTCAGGGGTAAGGATTGTTGCTGGATTAAGTTCAGTTCCAGTTTAAGGGCTGAGTGATCACTTAGGGTGTTTGGTATAACTTCAAAATGATTAACTCTAGTTTGAAGACCAGCCGATATTAAAATATAGTCGACCGTTGTATTAAACCCCCTTCCCACATAGGTCGGTTCTAGGCGTTTGGTACTACCATCTGGGGTATTTGCTATTTGGAGATCCAGATCTGATAGAAGATCGTTCATTATTGCACCGATTTTATTATGACAAAAGTGAGTGAGGGGATTACCCTCCTCTGTCACCATCCCTGCACATTTTTTCTCCGGATAGTTCAATGATGTAAGTTGAAGTCCCCTGCCCATATTAGGAATACAGGGCCCTTTGCTCCTCTTTTCTGCCTTAGGGTGGTTAATTTCTCATATAGATATACCAGCACTCTCTGGAGCTGTAGTTCCTCAAGGTTGTTATAAAAGTTAACGAGGACAACAGACTCGTTTTTGGGTAGAGAGAGACAGATAATCTGGAAGTTATGACCCAGTTCGATAGTATTTATTTTTATTTGCTGGATGGTATTGGCTATATAGATGTTTAGTCCTCCCTTTGGCCTGCCCTTTGGGCCCACCAGCGCGGGAGAAAAATATGTCTTATAACCCAGTAGGTGAAGTTCTTTTGGCGACCATGTCTCCTGTAGGCAGACTATTTGGTGTCTACGCACAAGGTGCATGATACTCCCATCTTCAATTTTTGGCCGTAATCCCGCGGAATTCCAGGAGACTATAGTCAAAAGTGGAGGTGTTATCGGTTTGGGAATTTTGAAGGATGTCGGGGTTATCTGGAGTTGGGGAGTCAGGGTCTTCTGACTGTGATGGTCAGCCCACTGACTCTAAGCCACTATACATGTTCATTAATGGTATTCCATTCCAACCCTCCCATCGAGATGGTTCTCTATAATTTCTCCGCTGATCTTGTCCCCTCCACTCATCCCTTTCTCTTCCCCGATAGCGAGGGCCCACTGTGGGACCGTCCGGAAATCTTGGTGGATAGAAAAAAGAGAGGCGCTTTGTGCCAATCCCCCCATTTAAGCTAAGATCCTCCCCTGAGCAGATGTACTCCACTATTCTAGGGTCTTCAAAAGTGATTAAGATGCAATCGCCCTGTATTGTTTTTCTTCCCTGACCAACCCAGGGGGCTCTTCTAACCATCAAGATTCTAGTTGAGCAGTAAGGGGGGGGGCGGGGGGGGGGGCGGTTTATACTAAGCCAATGTTGGATCTTATTTTTTAGCGACCAGTTTGGTTCGGATTTTTGCTCCACCAGTTCTGGAACGCCAGTCAAAATGACAACAAATGGACTTGCTTCTGGTGGAAGGGTTACTGGGCGTGTTTCGCCTAGTTGTTGTCTCTCCCTCTCTCTGTTTATTTGAGGTTGTTTTGTTTTCGTAGCTGTACTAATGGGGTCACAAAGGGTATTAGTTTTTTGCAGTTAAGGTGTTTACAAGTGGGTTTTCTGTTATTTTTTTCTTAGCCACTGTCGTACTTGTAGGCTTAGATGCTACAATCGGTGCAGGGGTCGAATTTTTGACTTGGGCCATAGAGGTTAAACTAGACGGCTTAGCCGTCACTGGTTTTTGTGCTTTTTGTGCCTCTTGGGTACGGTTAGGGTTTTGTTTTGATTTCATCAGAGCTGAGAGTTCAGCTATCGCTTTTTCTAAATTTGTTAGTCTGGCTTGTATGGGTGTAAGGGTTTGTTGTAAAAGATCTCCGATTTTGGATAGTAGATCTGTGTTGTAGTTGTGATCTACTTCATTTGTTAGTGGAGCGTTAGATGCTATTTCTAGGTTTGTAGGGGGTGAAACATCGTGTATATGGTGTATCACCGCGGTATGCCTGTTCTGATTTTCCAGCAGAGGGGAGCTAGGTGTATTCTCTATTGTCTCTGTTGTAGGTGGCGCTGGTTTTCCATTTTAGTGTGTTACTCGTCGCTACGTGTTTCTTCTTCTTTATGGCTCCCTCCCTCCTCCCTCTTGCCTGTCTTACCTCTTCAGGGGTGGGATGCGGGACTAAATCTGGGGTTTTTTCTAAGTCTGATGTTAGTTGGGATTCCGAAAGTTGCGATAGTTGCGAGACCGATAGGTCGACTATATTTGGAAGGCTCTGCCTTTTGTTCCCACCCTCGCTCTGTCTTTGATCCTTATGAGAGACCGGCGTTCTTACATTTGCCAGGTGTCCCATAGAGGATCTTCTAGCGTCTAGTAGGTCTTGGGATACCCTACGTTCGATAAGTGAGATGCTCTGGTCTATAAAGGAGTTTGCCCTTGTTATAAAGCTGTCTATAGGGCCAGTAAGTTGCCCTTTTTTAGCCGCAGTCTTGCTTCTGGTTCCTCTAGGAGACATGCTAATAGGTTAGAAAATGTTGTAAAGTCTAGGTTACCCCAGGAGTTAGGGGGGTGGCCCGGCCCGGCCCTAATCGGCCTCTAACGGCCTAAAACGGCCCGCTCTTTGCCCGGTCTTCGCCCGCGCGTGTCCCGCGTTCGCGTCAGGGGGCTGGGCTTTAATAGGAAGGGGCGGGAAGAGGCACCAGGTGCGCGAGATGTTGTAGCGCAAGCACCTCTGGTCCTCGCAGTCCCGCTCCCGGTGGCTGGGGCGTGGTCTCCTCTCACAAGCGGTAATGACCGAGCACACGGGCTCCCAGGTCGGAGGGCAAGCGGTAATGACCGAGCACACGGGCTCCCAGGTCGGAGGGCAAAGTCAGTGGAAAACAAGATCCCAGGGCACAGAAAGGCTTCTGATACCACACCACTGCGAGCGGCTCCCGCGGAGCGGGGGCCGCGAGTCGTTTTGAAGTTCCCAGAAAGGAGGGGGCGGGAAGAGGCACCAGGTGAGCGAGATGTTGTAGCGCAAGCACCTCTGGTCCTCGCAGTCCCGCTCCCGGTGGCTGGGGCGTGGTCTCCTCTCACAAGCGGTAATGACCGAGCACACGGGCTCCCAGGTCGGAGGGCAAGCGGTAATGACCGAGCACACGGGCTCCCAGGTCGGAGGGCAAAGTCAGTGGAAAACAAGATCCCAGGGCACAGAAAGGCTTCTGATACCACACGACTGCGAGCGGCTCCCGCGGAGCGGGGGCCGCGAGTCGTTTTGAAGTTCCCAGAAAGGAGGGGGCGGGAAGAGGCACCAGGTGCGCGAGATGTTGTAGCGCAAGCACCTCTGGTCCTCGCAGTCCCTCTCCCGGTGGCTGGGGCATGGTCTCCTCTCACAAGCGGTAATGACCGAGCACACGGGCTCCCAGGTCAGAGGGCAAGCGGTAATGACCGAGCACATGGGGTCCCAGGTCGGAGGGCAAAGTCAGTGGAAAACAAGATACCAGGGCACAGAAAGGCTTCTGATACCACACGACTGCGAGCGGCCAAACCAGGTACTCCCTGGACCGGAAACAAGCATCCTGGGACCGGTTTCGGGGTATGTCACCCTTCATCATCCATGCTAACTTGAATCCAATTTCACAGTGAGCAAGAGACCCACGACTGGGCATGCCCATCCCACTTAGGGTGAAAGGTGTAACTGCAACAAATGATGGATTGAATGCTGAATGATTCAAACATGGTCCCCCAGTCAAGAGACCTGGGTTAAATCCATCGTTCTTTTGCCCACTATGCCACCCCAGTTTGGACCCAGCCACATGCAAATCAGTATTGACCCTGTGCCTCATGGGAACAGACCAGACTGAACTGCCAAGCCAGGTCCTCCCTGTGCTCATGTGCACGCTTTGGTTTTCCTGGTGTAGGAGGACTATCATCCTCCAGCAGTAGCGGTTGCTACCGGACATGGGTGGTGAGGCAGCTGAAGGCCGGAACTAAAAATAAAAATCCCACTTACTTTGAGCAGCTGGCCCTCCACTGGCTGCTGCCTCTCCTGCGACCTTCGTCATCTTCCTGCAGACTCCTGGCCAGCAGCAGGAAGCACCCGGCGCACAGGCTCTCCTGAGTCGATTGGTCTGAGCGCCGTGGATCGGCACTCAGACCAGAACAGGGAGCCTGTGCATTTTCCTGACCAGGCTGTGTAATGCAGCCTGGTAGGAACATGCAAAGTGCGCAAGAACTGTTTGGTTGGCCCAAGAGGGCCGGCCGGCCAAACAGTTCATGCGCACTTAGGGAGTGCACATTATTCCTCCTGTACTCTGGCTAGCCCGCCCCACCCAAGAGCCACTGAGAGCTATGGGTCTAATAACATGATAATAACAATAGTTGTTATCACTTTATTTTTCCTTTTATTCAATGGGGCGATGCTCCTGCGCCTTAACGGAAGAGCCGCCACTGTCCTTCAGAGAGTTAACCTACAAGCCTCAACAATTAATTTTAAAATAGATAATTTGCAGAACAAGATTCAACTGGTACTACTAGAGAAATGCATATCTTTGGCAGATCTGATAAATGGGAATCTACATGTGTCCATCAACCATGGTCACTACATATTCTGTTGGTTTGCAGAAGGATGCACTTTCAGACTGAGTTGCTACGATTCTGACTTAAATCTGCATTACAAGTCTTTAAAAACAGTTTTGCCCGCTATGGTGGAAATTTTACAAAATGTGGGGATTTCTGTCCATCTCTATCTGGATGATGCATGACGATCCCACCTTCCTTGCCAGGATGGCTGTGACCAGGTTTAGAGATGTGTGTACTGGCCCCAAAAGTGTCTTCTCAATATACCGATGTATCATTTGGATCCAGCACATGATCACCGATCAATATGAAACAAGTTCTGAATGGAGTTGGGTGCAGTGTTCTTGTCGGTGGGCCTGGATGTCAGGGTATGGTCCCATCTGCAGTTCCTTCACCAGAGGATGATGCCAGCTTGTGAATGGCTGTCAATTCTGGCTAAATTGGTGGGTCTGCATTCTTTCAAGTCTCAGTTTCATCTTGTTGTATGATGACTCCCTGCACAGAGCTACATTTAGCTATTGACTCTGATCACAACCTTCTATACTGGGATCCATCGAGTCAGCTTATGGATGCCTTCAGGGAGCTACAGAGAAGGTTGTTGCCAGGGAACTTATCCAGGTGTGCCCTATTGATTCTGCCGGAGCCTGCCTACCCTCGCAAAGGATGTTTAATGTTTGGACTTAGAATATCTCACTAAATTTTTTGTGATTGAAGCTGATCATAATTATGATTGAGTGTCTGGACTCGGTCCCAGGATGCTTGAGTAACTTTGATTAGTCAATCCATGATCAGTTTATTGATACAAGATCATCTCCAAGCCATATGCGAACAGGCAGTGGATGATAGTATGTTTTAAAAAATGTTGACCAGTCTTTCAATGGTCTCAAACTTTCCGTTACAAACTCGAGTAGCTCGCTGCACTCATATGAGTCTATGGTGTATGGTTTGGCTGATATGTCTCATCCAGTGGGGAATCCCGGATCGGTACATTTGAGGTACTGCAGCATCTTGGGTAGAGGCGATGGGGCCTCTCCACATGTCATCTGTGCTCCTGCTTTCTGGGCCAATCATTCTACCTTTGTATCTCACTACCAGCTAAAGGTGAGGGCAGTTAGGTGGGCTGACTTCTGCTGCCTGACTACAGAGCTTGGTTGTTCCACTTTTCTTATTAACGCTGTATCTTTTTGGACTTCTTGTCTGCTGGTTGTTTTGTTTCCTCTTGTAACAGCACATAAATCGTCTTGGTACAGCCTAACATTTATTTAAAAAAAGTGGGATAAGGAAGTGGATGAGGCAGCAATCTCATTACTCAGATTCTATCTTCCTTCTTCTAACCATTGCAGATGTGTAGGTTCATGGCTTTGTCTGATCGTGTCAAGGGAAGTCTACACAGGAGTTGGGTCTGAGCTGCCTCTTCCACATACTACCTAGTGGCGCAACATTGGCCCCCACAGCCCACGCTGTGCGGGGGGTCCTGAGCTCCAGGGGGTTCACTCAGCACAGTACCCTTGCCTGAGATCTCCCAATTGAGTCCAGAGGGGGGCCCTTCCATTTACCTTGCAGAAGGGCCCCCTCAAGTTTAGTTATGCCACGCTACCTAGAGTAAGAGCAGAACCCCCCTCTGTGAGGACCCAGGTACATTTCTGTCTTTTAGTCGGACAGCGGGGTGCAAGTCTAGGAGCTGCAAATACCTCATTTTTTGTAATAAAGATAATGGAATTGGTGTAATGAGATTACCGGTAAGCAATCAAAGCATTTCTTATAGCTACGAAACAGAATCTGATTTCTCGATGACTGCAGATGCTGTAATCTGTGACCCAGATCATGAAAACCATTGTTGGCAAGTGTCTAATATTTTATCACTATTAAAGCTGTTCTTGGCCGTGCACTGATAGAGTGAGCCAGTAACGTTACTAAGATAAGGACTTAGCTCACAATGGAGTTGAAAAGTAAGCGTTATCCATAACGCCAAACAAAGCCATTAATCAGTAGGCGATGCAAATACTGCGGCCTATTAAGAGTGAAATGGAAAGTTGGCTGAGCTGCGCATGCCAGTTACGAGAGATAAGAAACAGTGGAGAGACTCGATTATCAGGAGCCGACATCACAAAACCTTCTAACCGCAGTCTTATTTAATTGAATGGTTGGTGTATGCTAAAAGCCGGGGACCTTTGACCTTTAACATATAATTTCTTTAGCGATGGCTCTGTTCATACCTAGGTGATGCAGTCCTGCTGAGTTTTTCCCATGCAGGCTTTCACCTCTTTTATTAGCATGACTGCTTCGAGCTTCCGCACATGACAACGAAGTGCACGTGACAAAGACGTGCATGTGACAACGACGGCACAAGACGAAGGAGCTACTTCTCTGGACAACGCGGGCCCTCGTAGCAATGTATGCTGGTCCCGTCATTCCTAACTGCTCAAACCAGAGCAATGTCTGCACACCACTGGCTGAAAAACACACGTATCCGAAACGGTATACAACCCTTACAACAAATCTTTTACCACGCACTACCATTACAACGCAGTCATTACAACGCATACCATTACAACGCGTTGCGCTGGGGAGCGCTCTAGGATAGGGAATAAGTTTAATTTACTATCCAACACCTTCCCTAGTGTCCACGGGGACTGGAGTTGGAATAGTAAATTAAACTATTCACTATCCAGCACCCCAAAGCGCTATGCGTTGTAATGGTATGCGTTGTAAAAACCGCGTTGTAATGGTATGCGTGGTAAAAGTATGCGTTGTAACGTCATACATCCATTCGAAACACTACTCTACCTATGCAAGGGTTGTGTTACTAGTCGCCTTGAAGTTATGTAACAGACTCTTGAAAAAGTTTGGAAATATTACGTGTGGTAAAACAGAAATCTCTCTGAGATCTGAGGTAAAAAAAAAGGGCCTTCCAGCTGTTAAAATAAATCTTACTTAAACCCTTCGAAACATTTATATGTATATACGGAATGAAGGTGGGAGTTAATAAGAAATACAAATAAAGACATCTTTCTCCTAATGTCTTCAGCTGTAAGGATCGCAAGCTCCAGTGGTCATCTGATTCCTGTACACATCGTGTTGTAGGCCCACCAGGCTAAGAAAGTGAAAGCAAATGTGCTGCCATGGAAAAGTGACATTCCTTCACTGGGACCAGAGAGAGAATCATAGAGCTGCAGGTGTAGAATGTCTCCCCTACGAGTCAGGCTGACCAAAACTGAATGGCTTTTGGGCCTAAAAGTCTTGGAGAAGATTGCTAGCAGCAAGGGATGCTCTGCTAGCAGCAAATTGTTATCTTGTCAGAAGAAGCCACACATGGTAGGTGTGAATTTTTATCTTGTCAGAGGAAGCCACACATGGTGGGCCTTTGATGCAACAGTGTATTGAGCAGTCAAAAAATGGTGTACTCTAGCAAGACAAGCTTGCTCAACATCCACACAATCATAATTATGATCAGCTTCAATCACTAAAAATGTAGTGAGATATTTTTCAACAGCTGGTTTCAAACTGAGGTGGCATGGTGTGCAAAATAATTATGGATTGGGAGGCGGCCCAAGTAATTAACAATGGCTTAGAATAATTAATGCATTCCAGCCATCACTTTTTGTTTACTTTGATATGTCACCGGTCAGGTATGCCCAGAGGTGAGTCCTGTGCTCACTGTGTCAATGGAACCAAGTTATAACTTGCGCCCAATATAAAGGGCAAAACGGTCCTGGGTTGCATGTGCTCCATTCAGGGAGGACCTGGCTTGGCAGTTCTGGCTGCACTATTCCCATTCGAGCAAGGTCAAGACTCATTTGCATATAGCTGGGTCCAAACAGGTGCTATGGTGTGCAAAATAACGATGGACTGGAATGCTGGCAGAGTAATTACCAGTGGATGAAATCAAGCATTCCTTCCATCAATGTTTGTATACTAAGTGGGACGGGTATGCCCAGATGTGGGTCCCGTGCACACTGTAGTACTGGAACCAAGGGCCTGACTTGTCACTTCATACTAGACTGTTCCCATTGGAGCAGTGTCAAGACTGAGGTGGTATGGTGTGCAAAATAACCACAGACTGCGATGCGGCCCAAGTAAATACCAGCGGTTGAGATTAATTCAAGCATTCCATCCATCACTTTTTGTATACTTTCATATGTTTTTCTAATGGGCATAATTTCTGATCAAAACAAATAAAAACACAAAGGTGTGAATATGAAGAACAGTTGAGCGAGTCTCTGAAACAGTGTACATGTGATGTGGTTTTAATTAAAGCAGATCCTTTGGGAAGTGTCAGAGGCTCATGGTTCTTACCCGTACTTTGCAAGTGTTGTTGTTAATTAGAGCAAATGGCCAATGACCAATTTTGCGACAAGGGAAAAATAACAACAATTCAATAAAATGCAGGAGTGAAAGGGAATTGGTTCTTCAGGGAGTGAGATGATAGGACTGGATAAGATGGGCTGATAAAAATAAATGTGGCATCAGAAGGATGTTTCATGAGCCAATGGTCCAATCTATAGAAAGGCAGCAATTTGACAAACAATGGCATTATTTTACACCTCTCTCTTCGCAAATGTACTCCCCAATGGAGGGCAATATCACCCTGTTTCAGGAGGTTAGCTAATGAGTCTACAAACAAGAAGAATCATTGCTATCAAGCTACTACAGGAATTGTTGTCTAAGCAGCAGAATACCACCACAACGGGTGTAAAGGACTGAGCAAGAGAGCAAGCAAATATTTTCTTTGAGTACCTTATTGATAGGGTGACTTCTTGGTAGGAAGATATGACAGTCATACATATATTTTGCTAAACAACAACTATGGGTGCTATGACTGTGGATAACTACTTCAGGATTCACACATCAACCGAACCAAGTAGATTTGCCTTTCCACTCGTCTGCTCCTGTAGCTTGGTGCCACTTTCTTGGGAGATATTCTATTCTAGCTCACCCAGGACTCGCCTCTGGCCCCAGGAACCCTCAAGCAGTCTTTAGTATTAAACAAACAACCTCAATAACCATAATTCTCTCAAAACCTCCAAGGGACCCCCCCTACTGATTTCCCAGGATTCTATATCTAATACAACATGAATGCCTAGAAATCGGTAAGATACACAAGCTCTGTTAGCGTAAGTGGTGTCTCATGTAACCCAGAGCATAGGTATGACATCAGATAAAAAAATCACATATACTATTCCACAGAGATAAAGTCATGTGTTGCCTTTTATAAACTCTGTGCAAGACACAATTCTCACAGCTTTTTTCCAGGCACCGCCATCATGCACAATAAGTCTCCTGTCACTTACCACTTATAATGAGAGACCCTCTGTAATCTGAGTCACAGTCCTGGATCCATGCCTAAGGTCATCTATGTCTTCCTTCGTGAGAATATTAATTAGTTACTTGTATGGGCAGTGGCGGCTGGCACATACCAGGGGTGGCGAGGCGGGAAGGGGGTAAATAAAAATAAAATGTCACTTACCTCCTTGCCGTGTCCTCCTCGTCGCGTCTCTCCTTGTCCCTCTGCTCCAGCCGCAACAGGAAGCACCCGGCTCCCCTGAAGTAATCACAATGCTGCAATGCAGTGTTGAGAATGGTCTGAGCACCGTTGTTCGGCACCCAGACCGGGAATGGGAGCCTGGGCATGTTCTCCTCCCAGGCTGTAATGCAGCCTGGGTGGTGAGCATGCTGAGTGCTCATGGATGTTTGGCCAGCCCGAGATGGCCAGCCAAACGTTTGTGCATACTTAGGGAGTGCAAACCATTTCTCTCCTGCAGTTAACCCCCCCCCATCAAAGCTGATGCAACAGTTAAAGATAAAAGATAATACCATTGGGTTATGGATGGATGAAAGGCTTGAACTAATCTTAGCCAGTTGTAATTACTTTGGCTGCATTCCAGTTCTTTATTTTCTTACTTGCTGTGCCAACACAGACAGGCACCAACCATACATCAATTAGTCTTGGCCTCAGCTCATTATGGGCAGACCAGCTCAAAGTGGTATGCAAAGCCCCCTTTGTAAGGGAACACAAACAGCTCTGGCTGTGCAAAATACTTGCAAACAGGGAATGTGGTCCAATGAGATATGTTAGGGAAAAGAAACATCCTTTTTAACTAGACCACGAAGACTGCCAAGTTAAGGCAGGCTCCTCTTGCCCACACTCACCATAAACTGTATAGGCGATCAGTATTTCACCATTCCTATTATTGCAAAGAAGTTTGAAATTACAATGGGTATATAATCTAGTGTTTAATATTATTGAAACCACTATAGTCCACCTCTAATGTCTAGACCAATCCAGTGCCCTTTGACCTATTTCTATTAGTTGTTACGAAGTTTCCGTGTAAGTGCAAAGAAATCAACATTGCGTTTTTTGCATGTTTAATCTGTTCCATATTGAGATAAGCTTCAATGTTTGATACCACTGTATACCTGAGAGTCTTTCTTGTTATTACCTGTTATTTAAAATTTTTACTGTAAGGAGTGAATGATTTAGAGGTTTCTCATAGATTTATTCGAAGGTTACTGCTGTGGGGAGAATGGAATAAACTTGGTATCCGCTCCTGCTGTCAGGCTATTATTGCAGCCATGAACCCTGAAAACACAATGCTTAATATTCAATTCACTAAGTTTGTCATAAGAGCAGACAAAACTTTAAGCAGTATGAGTGCCAATAACCCCACCAACAGTCTTACACCTGTGGGGCCATACAAGTCTGCACAGGATGCCGGACTATAAGAGACAAATGCTAAGCTTGCCCCCCCCCCTCCTTTGCCTCGTTTTAACTGTTTTTAAGGAGATTCCATCCATTTTTTCAGATAAAGCAAGCTGTCGTAAATACATGTAAATTCAATTGCGATTTTATGCTCCAATGACATATTAAAAAACGACAGTATTTTTTACTTTGTAACAATAGTTTTACTCTTTCACCCTCCTATTTTTTTTATCATTCCCAGCATAAAGTGTATTTCCAATTATAATGATTTTTATTAATCAAACAATAAAAGCTTATTTCATTTAATAGATTTACTCACTGGTCTCAGTGTTTGATCTCACAGACACCTGTAACAAAAACTGCTTTGGTATGATGAGCTATCCTATGAACTCCTTACTCATGCCAAAAATGCCCTTCCTGAAAGACTTTAATATAGAACAGTTACACCATATGTGAAAAGTAACACTTCTAATCCACATTTCTTTAATATAAGCTGGATGAATGTCAGAACATCATGTAAATTTTGTATGGGGTATATAACTATTCATACATTTTTTATATATAGATGGTTGAGCTCAATGAGCTGACTTAATCTAGAACTTTGAGAAATATTTTCCCACAATAAAACCTATTGCTTTTGCCTGATAGTTTACCCTGATCTTCCACAGTAAACCCAATTTCTTTGGTTTGATTACTCTCGCCAGTCTCCAGAGTAAATTCAATTATTTTGGCTCACTTGCTCTCTTCAGTCTTCCTGGTTAAATCCCATTCCTTTGTTTCGATTGCTTTCTTTAACCATAGAGGTTAATTCTGATTCATTTGCATTGCTCTCTAATCTCCTATAGTAAAGTGTGGTATTTTCCAGTTTGTCAGTTGATCCTGTATGTTATGTGTCTGGGGTGTTTTTATCAAATATACTTGCATCTTCGTTTAGAGAGGTCAATGTGCTCTTTACAGTGGTGACGAGGAAGGCACTTTAAAAGGAAAAAGCACCTCAACACAACGTTGTCCCATTTGGTTATTGGGGTCATTGTAATATAGTTGACAGTCTAGTAGCTGGGGTGGGCGGAGCTAGGTGGGCTGAGGGGAAGAGGAGGAGTCAGGACAGGATGAGGGCAGTTAGAGTAGGGACAGGGTTGAGACAAGTTGTATAGAAATAAAGCTCTGAAAGATAAGAACCTGTGTCTGTGGTTCTTTGTAGCAGGATGCTACAGTCATAACAACGGACTGTGTGCCTCACAGATTTAGTCCAGTACAGGCTAGCTGGAGAATTTCTTTGTGTCCAGTCAACAGGGAAACCAGTGTATTGTCGTGGGTCTGCAGCCATGTTTCAGATAAAGCTTTACCTTGATGCACACGTTATGTGTTTTTGAGGTCGTTGATTGATCCGAAGTTTGTGGAATGCAGAAAGACATTCCTTCAAGCCTCGATCTGGAAATACACTTTGTCAAGCAGAGAATCGCCTCTCATACAAAACATCACGTGTCTGTTCTCATCCTTGCCCTTGAAACATTTCATTCAGTGCCACACATTGTCAGTTTTACATGAATCCCATTCCTTTTGGTTCGACTGCTCTCGCCAATCGTACCGTGTAAATATCGTTGATTTAGCTCAGTAGCTTTCTCCCACCTTCCACAGTAAATTCCATTTACTGTAGTTCACTTACTCTCCCCTGTCTACTCGTATTTCTGCACTGCCTATTAAATATATTGAAAACTGAATACTGAGTTCTTTTGTACCAAAGAATGCCTAGTGAACTTTTCTGTTTCAGCTCAGTGGGCAATGCTTCTGTAAAAAACAAATTACTCAACGCATATTGTCTATATGATCCATCTTGTCCATTTCTTCCATTACAGTCTGCTTTTAGCACTGGATAAAGGTATTTACTTATTCTTGCTGGAACATTTCCACTTTATTTTTTATTTTCATTTAAAAAGTTGTATATAGCGCTGGGTAGACCCGGAGGTATCAGAGCGCTTTACATAAGGTTCCACAGAAATTATAAAATTACTTCACTTACACGTTACACCAGTTACTAGAAAAATAATTTAAGAGTGTTGAGGACGAAATAAATGGAGTTTAGAAGGGTAAGGGGGTGGGGTAAAGGGGTAGGAGTTAGATATAATGGAGAGACGAAGGAGGGTCTGCCCAAAGTTCGGCTGGGTAGGTGACGACTCAGGGGGAAGTCCACAGTCCATCTCCTCTTTAGCTATCAGGTAGCTCCACCGGGCATCAGCCAAGCAGCTGGGTCTCAATGGGACAACAATTAAAGAGCAAAAGCAGAGGCAGGGAAGAAACAAGACAAACGCCAGAAGTCCGGCTGGGTAGGTGATGGCCATGGCGGTGTGCTGGAGCCAATCTCCCCTATAGCTGTCGGTGCAGCTCCACCGGGAATCCGCCATGTATGCGTTCCGGGTTTCACCAGAATAGAGAGAGGAACAGGAGGTGATCCAAAGTCAAGACTCGAGAGGGTAGGGGTAGGGAGGAGGGGGGGGAGAGGAGGGAAATAAGGTCAGGAGAGAAATCGGTCCTGGTGTTACTGGGGAGTGCCTTCCGCAACGATCTCCAGCTGGCCACTGGGACAAAGATGGTGAGAGGAGAGGTGAGGAAGGGACAGACTCCAGGTTCAGAGCTCCTCATGGTGAAAAGTCTCCCCTAGCGTGTTTAACCCCTAAACGTCTGGCCCAACTTCCCTCATCCTCTCCCACCTTACCGCCCCCAAACACACATACAGTGCTGAGTCCATTTTTGGCTTTTTGGGGAAATTCACAATTATGGCTTCATAACTTTTTTCCACATAAGGGATCCACACCAAAGTTTCATCCTTTTTTTTCCAACATCTTGTGGCTTCTTAAGTTACCTAGGGGCATATTATCAAGCACAGCGTTAAAAAAAAAAAAAAATTATCGCCACTTTAGCTGCAAGAAACTGCTGCTAAAGCGGCGATAATGGGCTTGATAATACGCCCTTGAGAATTCCAATAGAAGCCCATGTTCACACCAGAACATGGGCGTCTATGGGAATTCACAAAGTCATATTATCAAGCCCATTATCGCCGCGATAATGTTAACGCCGTTTCTTGATAATATGCCCCCTAGTTTTTGTGGATTTCCCAGGAGGAGACCGAGAAAATAGGCAAAATATTGCAACATTGTGATTTTTTTAAGACAAATAGGAAAACAGTGCTCTGGATTAAAGTGTCTGTTTATTCCCTAAAAAATTGCATTTATGAATGGTTTACTGGATAAATTCACAATCTTCCCAGCTTTCAGGAATATGCAGAGCTGAATCCAAATCCAAATCTTGTACCACTGTACCACAGGTTTGGCATTTTTCAAAGAGGTAGTCCCTTTTTTTTCTATTATTTGTGCTCTCAACCTACTTGCAGTTTGTGGTGGAAATCAGTGCGAAACCCATGGGTGATCCAGGAAAGCTATGGATTTCTGAAAAGTAGACACATTTCCAAATTCAACAAGGGGGTCATATCTGTAGATCCCTAAAGGGTTTCTCATAGAAAATAACTGTTGAAATAAAGTAATATTGAAAATGAGTAGAAAAAACAACCATTTGTGACAACGTTTTCATCTGTAACTTTTTGTCACCATGGCCGATTTACAAAAGCAATATACCATTATGTCCGCTACACCCTTCTGGTTACAGGGATATATAAGGTTTGTAGGTTTTCCAAGAACCCAAGGTACCCAGAGCCACCAACTGAGCTGCACCAGACCATGGTTTTTCATTGAGTACCGAGTATAGACCAATTCATATGGTGCAATATGTAGAGTGGATTGTGGGTGTCAAGGAAACCTATGTATTTCTGAAATGGGTACAAGATATGAAGTTTAGGAGCAATGGTTATTTCTACATCTCTGAATTTTTGGGTATCTATACTAGCACATGATTTAAAGGGTGTTTTTCAAAATGTCTTCTTTCTTATAAACTGGCTTACATTTAGAAGGCACAAATGTAGCACAATCCAAATGGTAATAACAAATGTTCTTCGATCAGCTTAAAATGCAACATGGATACATCACATTTTCCCTCTCAAAACTGACCCGTTTTTTGCAAAGTGGGTAGCTGTGGATTTTGGGCCCTAGCTCAGCCTGCACTTAAGGAAACAAGCAAACGTTCACATTTTTAGGCTGCAGCCCACTGGTTTGCTAAAGACATCTTGGGGACATTCATAAAACTGACCTAGGAATGCATTCCACCCATTGCTTACCATTGGTTTTCTGACTTTCTATTTGCTGGCTTTATTTGCTATAGGCTGTCCTGCTTGAGTTCGTCCCTCCCATTGCCCAAACCTTGCTTACTGTAGTGTTTCACAAACTTTCTTTCTGTAAATAGGCCTTTAAATCTTGTTCTTATCTTTTTACATTTGCTGTTCATTCAAAGACAGAGGTCTCTCTTCAGAGGGAGCTTGATGTTTACTTTTCTTTTTCTGACTTCAAAGTGAAAGAATTTATGTGACAATCCTGCAAAGTATCCATGTAAGAAGAAAGGGTGTAGAATGTTTTTTTTCTACCACACAACAACAACAAAAACTGTGCTGATGTTTTAGAATATATCAGAATTATTATCAATTAAGCAAAAAAAATTGTAATTCTGAAGTGTGGTGGAAACAAATATTTGAATACGATTAAAACACATCAATACACTCGGTGATGACATTTGCACACATTATTGTTTGTATGCAGCAAAACACATTGCAAATCTAATGGATTACTCAAGAAAAGCACACCTTTGAATTGACATGCCACCACATGATCTGGAATCATGCCCGGGGACTCCCATTAACTCTGGGTTGATCCGTTTCAATTGCGGGCATTATGCCCAGCCACACAAGTGGGGCAATGTTTGTTTTTATTGGCACAAGTGGGGTAATACAAACAAACATTGCCCCACTTATGATTCCAGATCATGTGGTGGCATGACAATACAAAGGTGTGCTTTTCTTGAGTAATTCATCTACCTCTAAAGGACTGTCTAAGGAACCAAGTGGCCCATTTTGCATTGTTGGCTTACTCTAGGAATGCTCTGGTATGTGTGGGTGTGACCACTTTCTCCACACAATACAAAAGTGTACTTCTCTTGAATAATTTGTTTACCCCACTGGAACTGTCCGACTAACCGAGCAGTCCAGTATACATTGTAGACTCTGGGCCTGATTTAAATCTTGGGAAAGGGGAATAGTCCGTCACAACCATGATGGATATCCCGTCCATCGTATTACGATCCCATTATATCCTATGTAGATCATAACACGGCAGAAGGGGTATCCGTCATGTTTGTGACGGAGTATTCCCCTCCTCCAAGATTTAAATCAGACCCTAAGTCTTGAAATATTCTTGCATGTATTGCTTACAAAATGCTTTATTGAAAGTCCCAAGATTCCACTAAGGAACTTTATGCAGACAACCTTTGCTCTGATCAGACCCGCAGACTAACTACAGTTCAAAATGTTGACATACCCTCCCTAAATTGGTTTCAAAACATGTTATGATTGCCAAAATGTTTGTTTGATATAAAATTCTATGCAACCTTGGGATCTGTTCAGTGCCTTGTTCTAAGTTGTTGTATTTATATTTGTTCACTGTCTGAGCACTGCTTCGTCTGCTCTAATTTGGATTCATAATGAAATGTATATTGTCCTTATACTAAAAATTTGAAAATCATTGTCATACAAGATATTATGTCCTGTATCCTTTTTCAATAACATTGATCATGATAGAAGTTGCTAATTGAGTTTTCAAATGCTCAAAGCAAAAGTAAAAGTGTTGTTGACTGAGTCACACAGGACATTTATTTGGCTTGTTACTCTAGGGAACTTAAACATGTTTGCCTTAGTTTCAAAGGTGGATATGTAGGATATGGAGGCCCCCAACTTGCATCTACAAACAAGAAGGAGTTGGATTTAGTACAGTGAGTACGATGAAGGTGCATTGAAGACACGTTTTTTTTTAGCTTCAAGTAGCTAGCAATGGAAGGCGTTAGTATAGGTTCACTTGGCAAGTATAAGGGATTAGTTATGACTTTGATGAGGACAGAGGCATGAATGGGTAGCAAAAGCTTAGGCTACATGTGCTTTAACAGGGATATTGCATACGTAGATAGCAGATAGTAAAGGTAGTACAGATACACATGCCATCACTTAATATTCACCTACGGATTCAAACCCATTGGTGCTGCATTTGCCCCGAGACTGAATTACTCCCTCCCTCAACCAAGCAGATGATTCCGAACCATACATAACGCAGCAGGCAGTCTCCTCCCTGAACATACCAACATACACACACTCTGCACCTCAAACAGCTTCACTGACTCCCCATCCACAGCTCTTTTCAAATTCCTCAAACATACATACAGAGCCTTAAACAGCACTGGTCCAACATACTTTATAATGCCTCAGGTTTAAGGAACCTTCCAGACACCTTGACTCAGCTGGACTCGTACTCACACACATTCAATGTATTTGCAGAAGAAGTGACTTCTCCTAATTGGCTTAAAAAGGGCAGAATTGCCTGCCTCTACACGTATGTGCCGTCTCTAAAATGAGTGCATTCCGCATAAACCGGTACACTTGGCTCTCCGACTAAGTTAATCCATGGATCAGCCCTGACTGCTCTTGCATCAGCAACAGGATACTGCCTCAGGTGATAGTGTGCTTTACAAATAAATCATAACATTGCAGAGAACTCTGTACCCAATGCTACATGTATAGGTAAAATGTTTGTGCTCTGTCAGAACTTAGTATGTTCAGTTTAGTGTATGACAAGTGCATTACAGTCAAAGCACTACCCATAACAGTGGATGTGACATATGCTACATTCTCAATGACTACCATGTGTGTCAAAAACGAACATTCTTCATAGTTTTTGATGTGCTCTTTAGGGAACTCAGGCAGTATTCTCCAGCATGTGTGCAGTAGTTACAAAGGTAGATATGCTCAATCAGTTCAAGCAATGTAGCAGCTTCACAGTCATTTAAAAATTAGGCAGGCAGAGAAGACTCAGCATGGCTGACATCAAGTCATCTGCCAGGGCAATGGGGTCTTCTTCATCAGCCAAAATGTAAGTTTGGCCCTTGTGAAGGAGTGGCTAGACAAGCTTCCATAAAATATTTCCTGTGATTCCTAGCGTTGGAAGGCAATCTACAGGATTTAGAGTGGAGTCTCTTTCTCAAGCTGTAAACATAGCCAGTAGAGCTCTCACACAGCAATAGCAATGGCAATCAATCAGTATTTATAAAGGGAGGAGCTACGCGGGCATCCAAGATGGTCGCGTGAGCAGAGAGCTCCCGAGACCCGCGCCGCCCTTCTTTATCTATCCTTCACCTATCCTGGTCATTTCGACGGGCTTTTGCAGCTATATCTTCACTGATACCAGCGATCCTTTTTTGGTCGAAAACGGACCCTGGGGACCATTTTTCTGACATCTGCAACTTCTTGGCCTGCCCACGGGCGCGACCGGGGACTCGGCTACCCACTGTGGCCGACCCGTAATTGAACAACAACGGCTGCCTGGCATCTGGCCCACCGGAGGTGTACTGCTTTCACTTTCGGTTTCCAGCCTCATTGTTCTTGTCTCCTCCTACCCTGCCTTCGCCCGCTGCCCTCACAGCCCACACTTTCCTCCGCAGGACTGGCACGGAGGCCGCGATACTCTCACTTCACTGGCACGTCGGAGTTTCGGGATTTTTCCTCCTTCTCGCCGTTTCTCCTGGCTACTTGGCCAACATTGACTGCGAGATGGCAACGAAAGCGGAGGCCGAAAAACGCCGGAAGGCTGCAACCCGGGGGGGATCGATCCAGTCTAATATGATCGAACGCTACACCCAGCCGAGAGGCTCCCCCGGGGTCACGAGTGTGGGTGCTGAAGGACTTCAAACGGACATGCCGTCCTCTTCGGAAGTATCGCTCCAAGATCTTTTGGCTGCCATCACTGGACTTAAGGCCGATATGAGTCAGCAATTCGAAGCCGTAGTGTCCAAAATAGACACGGTGGCGGTGGATGTAACTCTTATTCGGGCCGACTTAGCCAAAACAAATGAGCGGGTGAAGGCTCTGGATCTTAAAACGTCGAGTCTGGTGACGGACATGGCTGAGGCGCAGTCTGAGATTGGTAATCTGCGTGCCTCGCACGATTTGCTGCTCAAGCGGATGGAGGACTATGACAACAGGGCCAGGCGGAACAACATACGCCTAGTCGGAGTGCCGGAATGTGATGGTGCAGTATCGACCGACCTGTTGGTCGAGGAACTTATTGTCGCTCAACTTGCTCCGGCAGGGCTCAGTAAGTTCTTTTCCGTAGAGCGCGCCTATCGTTTTCCAGGAGGACAAGTGAAGCCAGGAAACCCACCGAGGCCTATCATTGCGAGACTTTTTCACTACCGGGACAGAGACGCTATCCTCCAGGCCGCCCGTAAGCACGGCCCTTTGAAATACGACAATAACTCTGTCTCCATCTATCCTGATTTCACTCCCCAAGTGCAGCGACAAAGATCGGGTTTCCTTGGAGTGAAGCGTCGTTTGAGAGATCGGGGCTTGAAATACGCCATGTTGTTTCCGGCCCGACTACGGATCGAATTTCGAGAACGTGCCTACTTCTTTGATCAGCCTGAACGTGCTGCCGACTGGTTGGACTCGTTGCCGGCAGATGACTCTGGAAGTGGAGGCCCTGGTGGTGCTGAAGGTGGTGCAACGGCCCAGGAGTAATATGGGGCCCCAGAGGTTCTGATTGAGACTATGCATTGTACTGTGTAAATTAACTTCGTGCTTTATTGTACTGCCCGTGGCGGTGCGGGAACGGGTGATTTCTCCCTTCCTCCTCGGGGGGTTCTTTGTGTAGATAATATGGGGCGACAGGCACACTGCAGTTGGGGGTGGCTTTTTAGTCAGCAGGGGTGCAGGGAGGGGGGTGTTGTAACGGGATTTGGTTTTGGGGTTGGTTTCTGGGGACTGGGTTGTGTTTCGTTTAGTTTGTTCTGTCTTGGTTTTCATGGTATTTCACATTTTGCAATGACTTTGATCCGTGGGTTCTGCTGGGGGGTGGGGGTGGAATGTCTTTGTCGCAATGGGGGGGGGTGAAATGAGGGTTCTTTCTTGGAACATAAATGGATTGGGTGATAGGATCAAGCGGGGCATTGTACTGCAATTCTTGAGGCGCCACACCCCAGATGTGGTATTCCTTCAGGAGACCCACTTGATTGGAAATGCTTGCAAGGCCTTGGACCGCCGGGGTTATCGCCTGGTTGCACATGCTGGTTTTACTTCAGGTTCCCGGGGTGTGGGTATCATGATAAAGTCTTCCCTTGCTCTCGCTATTGACGAGGTTATCCTTGATGACCGTGGGCGGTATGCTGCTGTTTCTGGGAGGTGGGAGGGTAAACAGATCGTGTTTGTTGTTGTCTATATCCCCCCGGGACTGCAGGCTACCACTTATGCCGATCTTGGCAGGACTCTCCTTGGGCTTCCGGACGGATTGTTGATCCTGGGCGGAGACTTCAATTCTGTAATGTCCGGTGAATGTGACCGACTTCCCCCTAGGGTATTGTTGCAGTCCCAGATGTGGCTCAGTGAGATGGCTGATACTTTTGGCTTGGTAGATGTCTGGCGCTCACTACACCCCACACTCCGGCAATACACTTTTCACTCTGGTGCACATGGTAGTCTCTCCCGTATCGATTATTTTTTTATGTTGGCCTCCACACTGTCCACTGTTCGGGAGATGCGACATCTTCCCCGGGGTATCTCGGACCACTCCCCCTTGCTGATTACGATTTCTGTGGGCGGTCTACTTGGCAACAGGGTCCCCCCGATTCCTTCCTGGCATTTCCGGAACCCCCGGCTCCGCTCAGATTTGATAAAGGCAATAGATTGCTACTTCGCTGAGAATGTGGGCTCGGTCACTTCCCCCACTGTTCTTTGGGAGGCCTTCAAGACGGTTATTAGGGGTTCCGCCCTATCATTTATTGCCGCAGAACGTAGGGTGAAGAGGGAGGCTGTTGTTGCTCTTGAAACCGAAATTACTGCGCTTGAAACTGAGCTGGGTGGGAATGACACGCCTGCACTGCTGCACACTCTGGAATTGAAGCAAGCAGACTATAAAGCCTGTGTCACGGATGCTGCTAAACTGTTGCGAGCGAATCAACTAGGCCGACTGTATGATGTGGGTGACAAGGCTAGCAAGCTCCTTGCGTGGCTGGATAAGACTGAACGTGCGAGTCGAGTTGTACCGGTCATTGTTCGTGAATCTGGTGAGAGTGTCTCTGATCCGGGTGAAATTGTTGATTGCTTTGTGGACCACTTCCGGATGGTTTACACGCCTGTTAGTGATCGAGATGAGGCTGATTCCAGGCTACTGTTGCGTGATATTGCCCTACCCACTGTGTCGGATGAGGACTGTCTGGCCCTGGAGGCCCCTTTTACGGTTGATGAGATTGCCCTCGCTATCCGATCCTTGCGCTCGGGAAAGGCGATGGGCCCCAATGGACTCCCCATTGAACTTTACAAACTTTGTCCCGACAAGATGGCCGCCCATCTGCGTCACATGTTTCTCGAGGCGGTTGAGGCTGGTTGCCTCCCCCTTGAGCAGCGCCTCGCTACCATAGTCGTCATTTATAAGGACGGCAAACCTCGTGACCGCTGCGCCTCGTACCGCCCTATTTCCCTCCTTAACGCTGAACCCAAAATCCTTGCCAAGGTACTGGCTAATCGGTTGCTTAAGGTGATTTGCGACCTGATCCACCCGGATCAATCCGGTTTCATCCCCCATAGGAACACGGCCCTCAATCTGCGTAGACTCCACAGCGTTCTCGCGAGAGCTCCAATTCTCGCCGAGCCGGCAGTGGTCGCTTCCCTGGACGCCACAATGGCTTTTGACACTATCGAATGGCCCTACCTATGGGCGGCCCTCGCTAAATTTGGCTTTGGCCCCAAATTCATCGCATGGGTCAAGCTCCTTTACGAACGGCCTCTTGCTCAGGTCGCGGTGAATGGTAGATGCTCGGACCCCTTTCCCTTAGGCCGTGGCACACGTCAGGGCTGTCCGCTCTCCCCGCTTCTATTTGCATTGGCTCTCGAACCCCTTGCCGCATGGCTCCGGTGGGAACCCTCTATTAAAGGGATCCGATGGTCCCCAGACCTTGAGGATCGTGTCTCCTTGTACGCGGATGATATCCTCCTTTATCTCACTTCCCCTCAGAAGTCGCTTAACGTTCTTTTCGACGTTCTTACGTCCTTCGGTAAGAACTCGGGACTCATCATTAACTGGACCAAGTCCTGTGTTTACGTTATTGCTGGTACTCTACCGCCTCTACCCCGCAGGTTTCCCATTCTGGTAGCGGCCGACGGCTTTAAGTATTTGGGGATCTATGTATCCTTGACCTCATCGGTCCGCTACGAGCGAAATTTGTATGCTCCGCTCCGTAGACTTAAGCAAGACGTTCGACGTTGGCGCGATTTGCCTCTATCTCCATTGGGCCGGGCGGCTCTCTTTAAAATGATGTCGCTCCCCCGATTTCTTTACGCCCTACAAAATTTTTTCGACCCTGTTCCAGCTCGCTACTTCCGTGAAGTCGAGAGTTTACAGCGACAACTGATTTGGGATGGCCGTGCCCGCATTGCCTTGTCCAAGCTCACGCTTTCCTGGTATGATGGGGGTATTGCGTTACCGGATATTAGACGGTACTACTGGGCCTCGCACCTGAGCGCTATCAACCATGCGACTTATGCTCCGGAGCCCGCTCCCGCCTTCGCCTTGGATAAGCTATCGTTGCCCGGTGGCAATTTTAATAGGGCTCTGTATTCAAGGAAACCCTTTCGACTCCTTACGGGCCCGACGAAATGTGCGGTGCGGGCATGGAGGGACGCTACCGTGGCCACGGGCTGGGGTGGTAGGCTGACACGTAAGACGTCACTGTATGATTCGGAACGGTTGGGCAACCTGTGGAAGACAAAAGGGTTTGAGAAATGGGACATGATTGGGATCAGCACGGTGGAGGACCTATGGGCACGGGGCGCGGTTAAATCCTTTGAGTCGTTGAAACTGGAATACCGGCTTGCTGACAGAGAGCACTTCCGGTACATGCAAGTGAGGCACGCCTTGTCTTCCGTCTTTCCTCCTGGCACCGACATTCCGCAATCCTCCCCCTTGGAGGATCGAGTTCTAGACGGCCACGTCCCGGATAGTACCATCTCCTTAATCTACAAAAAGCTTATTAACAACAGAGCTGACCAACTCGAGAAGCTCCGGGCTGACGGACTTGAATTAGACGACGAGGACTGGCAGTCAGCTGTGTCCTCCCCTAAGGAGGTGGCTATTCCGGCACGGCTTCGCTTTGTCCAGTTGAAGGTCCTCCACCGTGTGTATCTGACTGGAGTGCGTCTGGTGCGAATGGGTTTGGTTTCGGATGGACGATGCAGGCGTGGGTGTGGGATGGATGGTACCTTTCTTCATGTTCTGTGGGAATGCCCGATGATTGCAGCGTATTGGTCCAGGGTGCATGATGTTATGAGTCGTGTCACTGGGATCCCACTGCTTCCCGAAGCACGACGTTGTCTGTTGAATGTGTGGGAACCGTCTGATTGTAATGCTGCCCAGACACTTTGGGTTACCCTGGGCAATATGGTCGCAAAGAGGGACATCGCGCAGCTTTGGGGCTCCCCTAGATTACCATTGCTCAGTGCCTGGAAAGAGAACATGGACTGGTCCATGTTCCGAGAGAAGACGGTGTATGAGGCTCGGGGGCGTCCAGGGAAGTGGTCCAGAGTTTGGGCTCCGTGGAATACTTATCGCGGAGATATCTGCCCCCCTCCGCTTGACTATGAGGTCCCTCTCCCCTCCTCTCCATGATTTACGTTCCTCTCCCAATTTCACTACATGTTTTGTTTTCCCGCTCTTGCTCGCCCCCCCCTTGCCAGAGTCCTTTTTACCGCGCGCTTTTCCCCCCCCCACCCCCAGCGACCCTTGCCACTATGATACCATGTGTTTGTGTGTTGTTGTTCCTTTCGACAAAAACATAAAATTAAACCTTTCTTATCCTACTTGTATGATACTATGCTCTATTCGATAATGTGGACTTGAAGGATTGCTTCTGCAACGTGCTGTCTCATAATCTACTTGTCACTCAGCCTGTTTATGTCATAGCGGCCGGCCCTGCGGGGTTGTAGGCAGACGCTGTGTATTGTGCATTCGTAAATAAAGGTTTTAAAAAATAAAAAAAATAAAAAAAAAATTTAAAAAAATCAGTATTTATAAAGCACTGCATATCACAATGGGGGGGGGGGGGTATCCAGGCACTGAGGAATGGTCAGCTTTAGCCGAAGAGTCAGGCCCTGAGTCCCTTCCTGAAGATGGTGAATGAAGGGGAGGTTCGGAGGTGAAGTGGGAGATTATTCCAGGTCTTTCTGGCAAGGTGGAGAAAAAAGCGGCCTTCGCTGCAGCTCTGCCAGATGCGGGGTCGTGTGCGAGGGGGAGAGATGCAGATTGGAGTTGTATGGTCGGCTGGTGGAAGGTCAGGTGGTGCTTGATGCAGAATAGTGACAAGGGCTTGAGTCACTGCTTTCCTGGTGCTGGCGGGGATCCACCTGAAAATCTTAAGCAGCATGCAGAGGCTGTGGAATCAGGAGGAGACCACTGTGTTGACCGGTCGCTTCATGACGAGATCGCTGTTCAGGATGTTGCTGAGCTTGTGGGCGTAGTCGCTGGGGTAGGTGAGGGTCCAAGTGCAGTGGGCCATGGGGATGTGTTCTTTCCTAAGGTGAGCACTTCTGTCTTGTACGTGTTCAGTTTCAGGTAATTGGATCTCATCCAGTAGATGATGTTGGTCATGACGTCTGGAAGTTTAATCTGGTGGCAACATTGTCTTCCGTGAGAGAGATGATGAGTTGGGTGTCATCACTAAATGAGATGATGTTGATTCCGTGGGTGCGTAAGGTATCAATCAATGGAGTCATGCAGGCATTGAAGAGGGTGGGTCTGAGGAAGAATCCTTGGAGGACTACGCAGATGATGCTCTTGGGTTTAGAGGTGAAATGCAATAGGCAGATTTTTTGTGTGTGTCTTGTAGGGAGGAGGTGATCCACTTGAGGGTGTTTCCTCTGATGCCGATGTGGTGGAATCTGGTGATGAGGGTGTGGTGGGATACAGTGTCAAAGGCCGCTGAGAGTTTGAGGAGGTTCAGGGCTGCTGTCTTGCCATGGTCGAGGATGGGTCTTATGTCATCTGTTGTGGCTATCAAGACGGTTTTGGTGCTGTGGGTGGAGCTGAAGCCAGACTCGTTGGCATTGAGCAGGTTTTTTACCTCCGGGTGATCAGTGAGCTGGCAATTGATGGCTTTCTCCTGGAGCTTGACTGGGAAGGGGAGCAGCGAGATGGGACGGTAGTTCTTTTGATCACTGGGGTGGGTGGAGGGTTTCTTCAGGAGGGGTTTCACCTCTGTGTGTTTCCAGGCGTCAGGGATGGTGAACGTGGAGATGGATGAGTTGGATGTTGGTGAGTTTTCTGCTGATTTCCTTCTGTCCCAGGTTGAAGCCGGAGTGGGGCATGTATCTGTCGGTTCTCCACAGTGGATGAAGGTTTTGGTCACTGAGGTGATTGCCGTGGTGAGTGGTGTCCAGTCGGTGAGGTGGCTGCAAGAGTTGTTAGTGTGTTTCACGAAGTGGCGGAGGTAGCTTGGTTGTCAGTCGGAGTTGCTGTAGATATCTGCTATTTTGTTATGGAAGAAGTCCGCCAGGGAGTCACAGAGGGCTTGGCAAGGGCGAATCATGAACTTGGTGGCAGATGGGCAGGAGAATTCTCAGACGTTGCTGAAGAGCTTTTTTGTGGAGTTGATGCTAGCATTGATGCAGGTGGTTACAGCATAATTTTTGGCTTCCTTGAGGCGTTGGTGGTATTTGCGAAGGACAGCTTTGAAGGTGGTGAGGTCTGAGGGGTTTCTGTTGGCACGCCATTATGTCTCCAACTGCTTACAGTCACGCTTGATGGCTCAGAGTTCTAGATGGACCAGCTGGGTTTGCTGGGTTCAATTGTGTCAGTGCAGTCGGAGATCCAGTCGGAGACGTTTTGGAAGGCTAGCTCCAGGTTGTTGGTAGGCAGAGGCCTGATGGTATTGAGGGCGGCCATCCAGTGGGTCTCTGTGATTTTGTCCCATCTGTGGAAGGCAGGGGGGCTGAGGTGGTGGGTCATGGTAAGCCTGCAATGGTGAAGTGGACAATGCTGTGAGCTATCCAGGTAAGTTTGGTGTCATGGCTAAATTTGATTCTGTCACTGGCTGTAAAGATTGGGTGTAGGGTGTGTCTGGCGAGGTGTGTGGGACTGGTAACCGGTTGTGTGAGTCTGATGTTCCTCATGCTTTCCAGGAGGTTCGGTTGAGTTGGTGTCATTGGGGTCGTCAAGGTGAAAGTTGGTAGTGTTGAAGTAGCAAAAAAATGATCTCTGCTCATGTACTGTGGGAAGATGGGGGTTACCTAAACCATACGAGTCGACCAGTAGGACCCAAGCATGGTTTGTGCACTAACCCAATTTTGAAAGTAAAGACCAAAAATATCTTCAACTCCTCAAGTGAAGCGGGAGTCCCCTTGTGTGTCCTAGAATCAGGCCCTATGGTGCGCCATGCTTCCTCAGAAATTATTTAGCACACAGATTGCTTTGCTGCACAATTTGCTCAAAGAAGTCAACATCCAAAAGGAGATGGACAGAGTCAATAGGCAAAAAATTGGACATATCGACTTTACATCCAACATCGTCAGTGAAACGCAGAAATTGGGGCTGAACTAAATTGGGGGGCTGCCAAGAGAGCACTCTGCCTGTGCTTGCTGGCACATGTTCCTACTCTCTGGGTTGGTCTAACCTGGTATGGTTGCTCCACTGCACAAACTGTGCGTGCAAAGGGACAGCACGACTACAATCATCATGTTCCTCAGAATCGCTGGAAGATTAGTTGTCGGGTGGAACTCCTCCGACTACAAATCTCTTCCACAGTCTGCTCCATTTTCCTCTACCTAGTGCTGTCACAGTATCTGCTGTTTCAGTCTCTGATCCTGCCTCAGACCTGCCCTCCCTAACCCAAGTTAGGGCCTGGGAAGCAGTCATCCACGAGACACCATCTCTGCTGACTGGCTAAAACCGTCCATCTAAAACTTTGTCCTACGTAGAAGGCAGAAGTATAGTTCTTAATCAGTCGGTGGGTTTGGGCGTGAGATGTATGCAACAGAAAATAAACACAAAATTACTTATCTGGTTTCCTGAATCTGCAGGCTCTCCAAAGACACTAAAAAAGAGAAAAAGGACACAGTATTACTTCACCTTGCCATACACCCAATATCACAGCATACTTTTGTCATGGCTTATGCAAAACCTTATTGTTGGGCAAGCTGCTGGGCCTTTGCCAGTTTAAAACTATTTCCAGAAGCCACAAATCACCCTTTCATCTCAGTTTTATGAGTATGGGTGTGATTTTTCCAAGTTGGAGGGAGTTATGAAAACTGCTTGAGGAGAGAGACGTGTTGATGATTTTAATCCAGAATGGGGCAATGATATGGTTGAGGTTTTGTACTATTGTGGATGGGAGATGATCAGCAGTGTGGGATGTGGGCTTCAAGCTCGCAATTATCGTTAAGTCTTCACTTTCTGTCATGGGTTTAAAGTCAGACCACTTAGGTTTGTTTTTCATTTGAAGGAGATCAAAGTTGAAATTAGTTTTTAAAGAGGCCATTCAGTCATTAGTTAAATCTGAAGGGGGGGCTGCCATGGAGGGAAGAGAGTCAAAGGGGACGCTTGGTAGGGATGTCAAATTTGTGACTTGGATAAGGGATTGCTCAATTTTTTAACATTATTAGTGAAGAAGTTGGCAATTTCTTCACCTCGTTCATTGGTGGCATTTTTTTTGTGTGGGGAGGTAAGGGTAGTTTGTCGGTTACTGATGTTGAAGAGCTCCCTGGGTCTGTTCTTAGCCCAGTCAAGTTGGTTGAAAAAGAAAGTGGCTTTTTCTCTAAAGATGTACTTCAAATAGGAAAGCCGTGCAATTCTTAGGAGTGGGAGGTGCAATATAGAGGGGTTTTGTCTTCAAACCCTTTCTGACTGTCTGAGCTCATTACAGAGTTGTTTATTTAAAAAATGTTTGCAAGATTACAGACAGTGGTGTCTTCTGAGGTGTTCCAGTGAATATTGAAGTCACCCAAGACCATGTAATTCGAGTCAGTTAAGGAGAATCGTGTCAGTAGGTCAGTAATTTTTCCTAAGAAGAGGGTGCGATCACCAGGTGGGTAGTAGATGGTGTGAAGTTTGATAGGAGAGGTGCCTTCATTTTGTTTTTATTTTTTGTGCCAATGTGTGTTTTTCCTGGGGGGCACGATTGTGCCCTCCCCAAGGGAAAACACACATTCCCAAAACAAATGAGGGCCCAACATGGGTCAGCCTGTATGTCAAGAGGGTCGACTCACTGACAATTTCACTTTTTTTCCCCCTGGGGGCACAATTGCTCCTCCCCCTGGTAAAAAGGACATTATGATTTTAAAATATTGGGTCCCCTGGGGGGCGGACTGTTTACCGTGAGGGCTGCCCCCCCCTCTCTAAACACTGGTCTCTGATGGCCTAGTGGGTTTTCTGGCTGAGGATCACGGCACTATCTGAATCCACAGGCAGAAAAGTTTCAGGGAGACCTCATTGGAAAGGGGGGAATCATCCCTTTTCCATTGAGGCTTCCCTGAAATCTGTGAAGGCCTTTTTAGGCTTTTTTTCCCACTGGAGTGGGAGGGGGCTCTTACCTACTTCTTTTGCCACTCTGGTGGGAAATCTGTGATGCCAGCGTGCTTCGCCGAGTGCTGACGTCACAGATGGGTGGGCGGTGGTGCTGACGTGGAAGCAATTCCGTGTCATCCCAGCCCTAAATAAAAGGAAACCTCTGTTGCTCCCACCAAAAGATCCCTTGTAGCTCAGCCCAGTGGCAGCCAATGGCCAACACCCGCAGTGGGAACGGAGTGCGACCGTTGACCATTGGTCGACAGCCTCACTGAAAGGGTTAGGATAAATCAGAGACAGCGATGAAGGAAAAGAGGTCAACTTTTGTGTAAATGCCATGGAGAACCAAATGCTCTATACCATTCTGGTCAACATGCAAATATAGAGACTGGTCAGTCTATTTAGTTGCAGGAACCACAGTAGCTCTCACAAGGCCTTCCCGACTACATTGGGATCTTTTTGCACCTATATTTTTTATTTCCTCTTAATTTTATTCACTAATAGTAGCAACAGTGAAGCTTGTCAATATTTCATTAAAGTTCGAAAAAGTTAACCTACCTCTAATGTTTAGAGCCAAGAACATATTATGAGATACTTGGACATTCATGTCTCCCCAAACAAAATTCTCCAATTCCTTTTGCATAATTAGTAGCAGCTCACCAGGATATGCCTAAAAATTAATAATTGTCTAGACAGAACGTTTATTTTATAGCAGTTATTATGCCACACCAAATATTAAAAGGTAGCATGATTTCAATAAGTCCTCTGGAATGGTGGACAATAACCCTTGGAAGTTTGCCCCGAATCGTTTTTAGAGAATTTGGCAAACAGATCCCAGATACCCGATAGAGTGATTGGCCCACTTAAAGTTGTAAATAGCCAAACTTTCTAAGTAGTAAAGATTACATTAAGCACTTCAACTTGTCTTGGTTGATTTTAAACCCAGAGATCCTGGACCTTCGTGATCAGTAATTTATTTGCAATAAATTAATCTTGTTGAAAATTTATTTACACTAATTTAGTAGCATGTTTAGTTAGTATTCCTTTTAATTAATGTGACCGTTGTATAGTTATTGAGGGCCGGATGTAGGTCGGTCGGTAACGGCCGAAAATCGGTATTTTCGGCCGTTACCGACTGAGATTCACAAAATGGTATGTAGGGCCACATATTTTACAGATTCGGTAAATTTACCGATCGGTAAATTTACAGAATCTGTAAAATACTGATTCGGTATTTTTACCGATTCGGTAACAATGAGATGTAGGTGGGACTCTTCTGAGTCCCACAAGCCTTACAGAATCGGTATTTTACCATGAAATCCAACTTCATGGTAAAATACCGATTCCGGTGTGCATGCACATGTGTGCATGCACACCTGTGCCATATGACAGGCAGACCTGCCCTTAGGGCAGGTATGCCTGCCACATGGCCCCCGAATCTTTTTTGGGGGTGCTAGAGGGTGTCAAAGTGACACCCCCTGCACCCTTGTCAAAATCGGTATTTACCGATTCGGTAAATACCGACCGGTAATGCCCCATTCATTCCTATGGGCTTCAAAGCCCATAGGAATGAATGGGGCATTACCGGTCGGTATTTACCGAATCGGTAAATACAGATATTTACCGATTCGGTAAAAGGAACATCTGGATGTTCCTACATATCCACCCCTTAGATTTATCGATTTTTAATTACCGAATCGGTAGAATTCGGTAATTAAAAATCGGTAAATCTATTTTATCTACATCTGGGCCTGAAGTTCTTATTTTTGGTTTAGTAGAAAAATATCTGCATTCGCCATATCATCTGTCACTGGCACCAAGACATGGAAAGCCTTTGAAATACTTCAAGCATATCATCTGTTTAATTTAAATGACTGAATACCATCCTTGTTGAGTGATGGGTGCCTTCACTTCTGCTTACTTTTCAGAGGTTCATCCCTAGAAATTCCAACCCATTCAGGTGTAGTGTAGTTCCTATATTCCCAATAGGCTCTGCGCATTGGAATAATATATACTGTAGTTTAGACATAGGACTGAGGTCGACTAGGTCTCTACCGAATATATTAAACTTAATTGTGAGTGCCAACTAGCTCAGAGGTCACTAGAAACTTTCTCGAATAAACAAGAAGGGATTAGTTTCTGACAACCGCATAAGCATGACAACTTTGTTTCCCAAGAATAAGAAATCAATCTCTAGAGTCGCAGAAACAATAGATCGCTATTTTACTCAGTCAATTGTGCATGCTTCGTTTCACCAGAGGTGCTGAGAAAATAGAGAGACGGGCGTTGTCAATAAAAAGTATTTATTGAACAGTCTTCTTTCTCAAGCATAAGAAATGTACTGCTACAATAGTAATACTGGTTATAAAGTAAAAGGCATATAATACGAACAGTATTATAAAATAGTCCTGTAAAAGCATGATATGGTTTCTAAGCCATAAGTTGCCTAAAATGTATAAAATACATACAGTGATAAAATAATGACCAAAAGTACTCAACTGGTGCTTCTAAAATACTCCTACCCCAGTGTACCTAACCTAAGTCTAGTACAAGGGAAGAAGTAAGTGAGGAGTAGCTTAAGTTTAGTAGTTCTCTGCCAAGAATCTATTCCAAGAATTCTCTAAGGGTCTAATCAGCTCCGTACCTTGGTTTTAGAATGAAGGAGGTCTTGTATCTCTCTCTCAGGACTCGATTTCCCAGATACCCGCAAGGGTAAGCCGGAAACACTAGAGCTGGATTTCTCGGCAGGAGAAAAGATAGAATCTCCCAGTGCGTCAGCTGGAGGGTCGGCTTCCTTCGGCACTTGCTGCTGCAGGGCGTCGAGCAAGTAGTTAGTCGATCTGCTCCAAACCACCGTGTGTTTGTCTGGGCAAATGTAGGCATATTTATACCTTGAAGGTGCTGAGTTTGACGTATGATTGGACTTACTAACGTCACTCAAAGACTCAATTCTTTGAAAACTCCCTGAGTTCTTGGATAAATCAATATTCAAGCAGGGGGAAGTCCCTAGCTGCTGCAGGCAGGTTTTTCCAAGAAATCGTTGTTGATTCTTGGAAATTAGTGGAAGTAGCCATGCCGTATTTGGGCTGCAAGGCTCAGGCCAAATATGGTCATCATTTCGATACCTATATAAGGATTGGATAATGTATACCTATATAAGGGCATGAATCAGGAAAATTTACACTAGGGTCCTAGATTCGTTTACAACACAGGTATGCCTCTGGCTCTCGTTAATTCTTGATGCCTATAGTGCCTCATTTTTATAGAGATGCCTCACCACCATTAATTTCTGCTTTTCCTATCCAATATATCTTTCAATCCTGAATAGGGTTTCCAATGTTTAGCTGTTTCATAAGGCCAAACAACTCATTCTGTAATTAATTTAATATTAACTTAGACGTTCCTTGGTCTCTGAAGCAATTGCTTTAAATTTCCCTGCAACCTCTACCTTCCGAATATTCCGATTGATCCCTATTGCAGCCTCTTTCTCTCCACTGAAGGTATACAATTCCTGTACATGATTGTCAGTCCCCTTGCAGTAGGCCAGATGTTTAAGAATGGTCTACTTCTTTATCCACCACTATGGTTTACTTACCTTGGGACCCATTGAGTGGTGTGTGTATATATACTACAGCACGGCCTTGTAAATGGTTTGTTTCTACTTAGCTCTTCTTCTGGGAGTGACCAGCTTCAACAGGTGTTATTGATTTTTGAGTTCAACTAGAGCAGAATATCCAGCAAACCCAGAAGTATCTTGTAGAATCTCATATTAACTATCAACGTTTCTATGGTCTGTTCGAAGCAAAGAACTGACAGTGCCTATGTTCCATACTGCTTGGTCACCAATTTAAACATGAGGCATTTGCGTCTGAGATGACATATGTCCACAGTTTCTCCATGCTCCAGTTCTCCATTTCTTGTTTCCTTGAAGGTTGAAGGTCATCAGGTGGAGAAGGGTATGTGAGGTGCTGTAAAACTATGCTGCAGGAGTGAAAAGTTATCGGAAGTTCAGTTTCTGTGGTTAAATGACATAAATGGCACCTCTAATTCACATCACTCACCCCAAATTGAAGCCTGAAAACCTTTTCGATGCTTCCCTGCTTACCTAAGAGTTTTTAATCCCTCATCATTCATTAAACATCTTTGTTTGTTACTGTATTCACAGTGAGTCATGAGCAGGCACTGTATTTGCTTGGAGATAGCAAACTAATAATCTAATAAATGTATAGTAAATCAGGTCAAGGTATCCATAATATATGCTAAGTTTATACCTAGCTCAACTCAGCATCTAAAACACAAGTACATATCTCTGTCCAAGATGCCAACAAGACTTCTGGAACATATACTTTGATGGTGCCCGAAGACATTTCCCATTTTAGATGTGAAATATTAGGCTTGAATATCGATTGTACACCCAAAATGTATACTGCTGGATTTATCAAAAGTATCTTTGAAGGGGACGTAAGTGTTTGTGCAACTTTCAATGATGGTATTTGCTAAAATGCTTAAAATGGATAATTCCACCCGATGCATTGCATCAAATACAAGAACACAGAATTGCAAGACATTTGGAAATGTTACGGAATTATATGAAATTGGAAGTATGGATGTCGGTGGTCTACCATACATCTGCAAGTATGTAAATAAATGTTGCCAAGTAGATTATGGGCCTGATTATGATCTCACTAGGAAGGCCTCCAGACGGGTTCCGGAACGAGCAAATCCGATTCGGAGCCGATGATTCCGACCGAGTCGTCCCTCGCTCGAAGTACGATGTGAAGATCTCGTCCGCGTCGACTGAATCGTTTTCGAACCAGATCCTGTCCGTCCAACGCGTTTGGAGCTGAATCGTGCCGTTCATTGGAGCCGTATTCCGAACGAGCGAGTACGATGTACGATTCAGACAGCTGTATCGACTCGGTCTTAGCGAGACGAAACGGCTGTCAGAATCGGACATTGGGGGGCCATAGCAGGCCCCCCTTCATACGGAGCTCTTTGAATCAGTTGTGAGGGGGTGCACATGTATCCCCCGATCAAAGCATGCACAGTGTGGTGGGCAACATGGGTGCTCGCCACAGGGTGTACGCTTTGCCCTGCAAACGCCTTTTTTCTATGGAAACCTGTGTACGAGTCGGTACACAGGCTCCCATTGAGTTCAATGGGAGTCCGAGCGAACCGAGTCCATCGGCATACGGCTGCATCATACTCGCTCGGTTGGACTCGCATAGCACGATTCTCTAGGAACGCCCTTCAGATCAGAGTCATTCAGAAGGCTTTCCTAGCAAGATTGTAATCGGCCCATTAATATGCACCAGATGATAAATGAGGTAGTAGAATTCCTACTTAACCCTTTGCATGCTGATGACGGAACCGCTCCGTCATCAGCTGCGGGTGCGCTGTGCTGATGACGGAGCGGTTCCGTCATGGCCCAGCCGCCGCGCCTGCGCGGCGCTGATTTCGCGCCTGCGCGGGCGTTCTAATGAGCGGGGCGGGTCATGACGGAACCGCTCCGTCACCAGCATAGCTCAACCGCGGCTGGTGACGGAGCGGCTCCGTCACCAGCATGCGGCCGCCGCGCGGCCGCCCCGCCCCTTTAGCGCTGCGGCGGAATAGCCGCCGCAGCGAAGGGGTTAAGAGATAGTTGTGCTAACCACAATGAAATCTTCAAGGGTAGGATCAGAACAGCACTGGTAGAGGATGTGGCCTTATGGCTGTAGCGATCAACTTCGAAGCTAGGGACACTCAACATCCTGTGATTCTGGGCAAATCACTTAATCTCCCTGTGCCTACCAAAATGAATGTGTCTGTAATGCAACTGGTGCTCATGTAAAGCACTTTGATCCCTTTGGATCAAGTTTGCGCTATATAAAACTCAATCAATCAATCAATCACAGCATTTATATAGCGCACTACTCACCCGGAGGGTCTCAAGGCGCTAGGGGAGGGGTGGTCCGCTACTGCTCGAACAGCCAGGTCTTGAGCTGCTTCCTGAAGGCGAGGTGGTCCTGGGTCAGGCGGAGGTGGGTCGGGAGGGAGTTCCAAGTCTTGGCGGCCAGGTAGGAGAAGGACCTTCCTCCTGTGGTGGCTCTTCGGATCCGGGGGACGGCGGCGAGGGCGTGGCTGGTCGATCGAAGATGGCGTGTGGGAGCGTAGAAGTTGAGGCGGCTGTTGAGGTATGCTGGTCCTTGGTTGTGCAGGGCTTTGTGTGCGTGGGTGAGGAGACGGAAGGTGATTCTCTTGTTGACCGGGAGCCAGTGCAGATCTTTCAGGTGTCCGGAGATGTGGCTGCGACGGGGGATGTCCAGGATGAGTCGTGCTGAGGCGTTCTGCATCTGCTGGAGTCTCTTCTGGAGTTTGGCGGTGGTTCCGGCGTAGAGGGAGTTGCTGTAGTCCAGACGGCTGGTGACGAGGGCCTGGGTGACCGTCTTCCTGGTCTCGGTGGGGATCCACCGGAAGATCTTACGTAGCATGCGCAGGATGTTGAAGCACGACGAGGAGACGGCGTTGACTTGTCTGGTCATGGAGAGGGAGGAGTCCAGGATGAAGCCTAGGTTGCGTGCATGGTCTGTTGGTTTGAGTGCTCTGCCCAGGGCGGGGGGCCACCAGGAGTCGTCCCAGGCGGAGGGTGAAGATCCCAGGATGAGGACGTCCGTCTTGTCCGAGTTCAGTTTCAGGCGGCTGCTCATCATCCACTTGGCTACGTCTGTCATCCCTTCGTGTAGGTTGGTTCTGGCGGTGGCGGGGTGAACTCCCATCCCCCGCAATAAAAACAGTTATATAATGTTGGGGTGAGCATCATTGATTTAATCATGATGTCAAAATATGTGAATGGTCGTAGTATGATGAGGAAATGTTGGTCTAACAGCTATGCACATTCCCAAATGTAAAAAAGAGAAATTCCTGGCCCCCTGCTACCCACCCCTATCACCATATGCGTCTCCCCCGTCACCTCCGATAGCTGTGCTTTCTGCTCTCATCTGAACAGTAATGCCAGAGCTGCATTGGCAGGCTCTTCGAGATCCCTGCCAGAGCAGCGAGTCATTTCTTTATGACCTAGCAACAGAGATACTAATTGACAGTACAACTACAATACTTTGGACGCCTCTGAAGTGAATGAAAAATCATATGGTTATAGGAAGCATGCCCTACGCTGTTCTGAGTGTCATGATTCTACTAGTTTCTCATTCAGCTCATATGATTGTGGAGTGGTCCGATTTGCCAAATATTACCAGTTTGAGGCTGTTAGAGTTTTTGTGCATTGAATATTTTTGTGCATTATTAACAATTTGCAGAATGTGGATTTATTGGATTTCAAACAAAGCTGCCATGTCTTGTTGAAGTGTAATTTTCTAGCTTATGCTAACTAGGCTGCAGTTAGGCCCTAACGCTTCTATGTCAAAATCAATGTCTCCTCCTGCGTATTCCCTGTTCATCATTTCTGCAGCTCACAGTCAAGCAAAGTCATATCTTTTTTATTTCCATTGATGTTGTTCTTGCCGTTCTCGAAGAAAACTTTCCAACACAGAAAAAGTAATGTTGCTGTTTCTCATAGCCTTTTTGCTAGCTCTATGTACTGCATTCATTTTCACAATAGTTTGCTGATGTTCTTGTAATTAATTAGTCCCACCGTTTCCAGATAACATTAGCACAGAGTGGGCAGAAACAATATTCATATAGTGGGATATTGCTTAGATGGTAAGGAAATATAATGTTTAATAGAATTGTCCTTTGATTTGTTCTCACCATAAAGATTTGGCAGAAACCAATGACTTCCTATGAAAGAAAACTATATGTAAAACCCAGAATTTAGGGGTCAGCCAGAAGGCTTTTGATGTTACTAGGGATGTTTCCTAATTTTGTATTGATTTTGCTGCCCATTGAAGCTTGGGTTATTTATTGATTCTGCTCATATTTCTGTATTGTCCTATTTATCAAGAGGCTTCTTGGCACTGGCTTTTTGTGTATCTGCACCTTATAATTTCTATATCACCTTTTGACTTTTTGTTATAATTCTTTAAAATGTCTATTCCTGCTCTAAAACTCAATTATTGAGTCTGTCCTTACTTAGATGACAGTATTTTTACATGCTGTTAGGTGCCTTATCTCAGGGATGCATTGCCCCATGAATTTGAGATTTAACACTCATGGGCGTGCTGTTGAAGTAATATTTTGGGATGTACAATTTAGGGGATTCCCAGAGCCCACAAACATCTGGTAGCAGAGGATGTCTGTGAGATAAGAGCACCTTCTTTCTGCTTTAGGATTTTTTTTATGTCCTGTACTTAGCTTTAGTGGATTTTCCACAGAGGATTATCCTTGTGGATTACTTGCTAAATTGCTAATTTACAGTGCTGTTCCTGAGCAAAGAGGATTATAAATATGAATAGGGCAGAATGATTCTTGTGATTGACAGTGTTCTGATGTGTTGTGGAAGTATTGTGGTTTGTGTTGTGTGAGAGATTTGTATGCTGCATGTGAGGTTTTTAGTTCAGCGATGTTGATTTTTAGTTCAATTGGTGGTTTGATCACTGTAATATTGATGTACTTACCTTATTTGTGACTTGTGTCAAAGAGGTTTTGGTTTTAATGTTTGGCTGATTTGATAATTTGATTTGTCGAAATCCAAGATTGTGAGATACTATTGTTGTGGAACTTGTCTGTAAAAAGGTAGTATGTTTTGTGAGGCGCCACATTCACACAGATTTTAATTTTTCCTTCTCAGGGCTTGCAGTATACTAGCCAGAGGTGGATTGCCTCTTGACAGCAGACTGCTTTAGTGTAAATTGAGTTGGACAGGTGCCACCGAGATACTAGTCTTGCTTCTATTGTTTGCAACATTCATTTCTTTCTAATTTGCTGATTTTCTCCTATTTACATTGAGCAGAGAAGATTTATTTTGTTTATTTGTGTGCATTCATTGAAAAAGGTTGTGCATTTGTTTTCCCATTCTCAGAGGGAATGCACTGCGATTGATTAATCAGTCGAGGAGTTGCAGTGCATTTGGCGAGATGCCACCACAGAGTTGTGCTGTTTTGGTTGGTTGCCGTTAAAGTCGCACTGTGATTTGATGAACTTTGACATAGCCATGCTGAAACAGTTGTTGTTCACTTGCTTCTTTTGTGTGTGTTTTTAATTATTTTGAGTAAAAATAATGGATGCAGCATTAGGAAAGCTAGGTATGCTAGGAAGCTCCTAGCATGCCTGTTATAGAGTGATAGAAGACACCTTCAGATGGTTCACCTACATACGAGATGTTGACAAATGTTGGGTTCTGTATGTGTATATGGATTAGTGACCAGCATGAATATCCTCTGGTGAAAAGGACTTGCAGTTTCCTTTAGAGGGTACTTTTAATATCAGAAAGCTAGGTTTCTTAAGACAGACAATAAATGAGAGAAAGTCACTACCTAGACCTACTTAATTCAAAGCACTGAATAAATAGGATCGAATAGCTACATGAGAAAGAAAGAAAGTTAATGGAGAAGCAGTCCCATTTCTGAAGGTTTAGAAAGAATACAGGGCTGCCCAGTGCTTTAAATGGGCAGGTTATGTCCAATACCGAGTACCTGCACTTCCTAAATTTGAAAGTGAGAATGCCTGCATTTCTCAGCACTCCTTCAATACATTCATGGTAGAGTGCCTGCACTTCTATATTTCCATTTGTAGCACTTGGGCTGCCAGACTGTGAAATCTTTACCTAGAATATGTTCGCTCAATCAGGTGTTTGGGTCAAGGCAGGGGGACGTTTTCTGGGTACAAAAAGTTTTAAATCATGTAAATCAACACAGTATTACCCTTATTGTGTAAATGAAAAGTCTGCATCAAAAGACTACATCCAGATGTTTTTCTTTGCGTGGAATTACTCTGGGTAGTCCAGGTCTGTAGACCACTTGAATTTCTGCTTTCATCTGTTACATCATGTGTGAAGTCTTGAGCAGTGTAGGAGGGGCCATGTAGCGCACAACTTTTGTGATCAGTGGCGTAGCTAGGGAGTGGCGAGAGGGGCATTGCTGTTTTTGGGGGCGGCGGAGGTGAGCATGTTGTGTCTGTCGACTAACACCATCATTCCCCCGAACAAGTTTGTAGTATCCTGCATTTATATTGTAAGGTATTTTACCACCCTTGCTCAGCCAGTGCCTATGCTCTGACTCATTAGAATGTCGGAGTCTGATGATGCCTCTGAATGTTGAGACCCAGAGAGGTGAAGTGACAGTTAGTCATGGGCTGAGCAGCTGACGGCAGCTCCTGGTGAGGCTCTGATCTACAACATATCTACTTGATGTTCTGAACTTTACTACTACTTGTTATCTTCATGAATAAAACATCCTGAATTACAACCTTCCTGTGTGAACCTTCATCACTACAAAGGGATTGGTGTCGTTACAACGCAGGCTATTACAACGCCTGCTGTTACAACGCGGTTTTTACATCGCATACCACTACAACGCATAGTGCTTTTAAGCGCTGGATAGTGATTTATTTAATTTACTATTCCAACTCCAGTCCCCGTGGATAGTAGGTAAGGTGTTGGATAGTAAATTAAATATATTCCCTATCCTAGAGCGCCCCCCAGCGCAATGCGTTGTAATGGTTTGCGTTGTAATGGTTGCGTTGTAATGGTAGTGCGTTGTGATAAATGCTTTGTAAGTGATGTTTCCCCTACAAAGTTGTCAGTAGGCCGCCAGACCTCCCCCTCCAAACAAGTCGGCCACCAATCCCTCCTACCCCTGCTCTTACCTACACCGGGCGGCAAACTTAGGGTCCGCCCCAGGTGGCAGTAGGTCTCGCTACGCTACTGTTATTGTAAAATGCATATTTTTGGACCAAGACTGTCTATATTCTAGATACTGAATGTATGCATCAGATATTGTACTAATAAGAAAACTTTACAGAAGTGGAAGAAATCTGCCTCTTTTACAGCTTCTCTGTGGGTCCGAATAGTATTTGATGCAGGAAAGAGGGCGATGCAGCCATCTCTTTGCATAAAATTACGCTCTGGCACTACAGAAAGTAAAAGCTTTATGATACGTGTTGACTGTATTTTTTTTTATTTCATTGTAAGGTCAAAGCTAAAAAGGAAAGTAGGGACATGTGGACCAATGAATCAGAATTATTGCAACCGATTTAAGCGGAAATGTGGGATTTTAAAACAGCACATGTATGAAATAGTTGTCCCCTGAAAAATATATATTAATAATTTATGAAATTTTGTTAACGATTGTTTATTCATAATTGAGACGTAGCAGTTGCACGACAAGTGCCTTTCTGTTGTATAAGTGTAATCATATACTGCAGGGAAAAGAAAGCAAATAATAAATAAAATATTACTCTCCACATGCACTTTAATGTAAATATGGCACTTGACAATGTGAAACAAGTGACAGGTGTGTGTCTGTACCAAAGCAGCTGCAAATGTCCCCGCCTCAGCTCTGGTGCGGCCTCTTTCCACAAACAAACAGCCACAGCTTGCAGATAAGTGAAGAGCACAGACAAAGCTAAAAACAGCTGGCCCCTCAACCAGCAGGTGATACGTAGGAATTCACGAAGGGAAACAACGTACTTCCCTCGGGATATGAAATGTTTCCAACAGAGTGCTTGCCTGGGGCTCTGTCGTATAAAGCGCTTCGTGTGCAAGGCGAGGGATTCTGAATAATGGATGACTCCTAACTGGGCGCTAATGGAAAGCTCTAAACCCAGGTGTGATCCTGCACAGAGCCCTAAATTAAGTACCGCGCGCCGATGAGTAGGAATATTCTGAGGCGAGTGGATTAGTTACACAGGCGACGAGGAGTTACAACGGCGTGGAAAAGCACACGAGCTCTAGCTGTAGGTTTATCACATATTTTAAATAATTTGCAGCAATTCGGCAAAAATGTAAGTCAAGAGTTAATAGAACTTGAGATGTCAGGCTCAACACAGCGCACTCTTTTGTGGAATATCTTGTGTAAGGTCAAGAGGAGCGGTTGAGGAAAAAAGACTATTATGCCGTCAAAAGAGACCAGTCTCCACACAAAATGAAATTTCTAACTATAAATTGTGTGAAGCGTTACCGTCTTGTTATAGTACCTGGAGGGCACTCCTCTAAATAACTGGGGGGAAAAATATTTTCTATATTAAATAATGTGTGTGTTGTAAAAATGCATATATGATCACAATCCTTTCTATGAAGAAGTATTTACAAGCTAATCGATCGAAGGGTTCATTTGTTTAGAGCTTAGCCTCACGCCACCTGACCTGAAGAACAAAACATCCATGTTTCTGAGACTGAAAGTATCTCACATGTATTAGACATTCCATGCTAACTTGCTTTTCTTACCCCCCATCCCTTCATATATACCCAGGGCTGCTTGTTGCCCCCTGAAGCACATAGATTAATGTATCATCAATATATCTAATCTGGTAAAGGTTCAGTACATTTCGTAACTACCAATGCCTCAACTGATAATAACAAGGGCAGAAGAAAAGAAACCATGGCACCGTCTCAGTCAGCCCATCATTACAAAACCACGAGGCTTTCTACTTTCCTTTCCCCCACCACTTGAATCCCTGCTCATGGAGTGTAACATTCCCATCCTAATTTGGAAGTTCAGTCATTTCTACCTCATGAACTTTCAGGGAAATATAATTTTTTCAGGCCTGATGACAAAAATAGTTTTCTTACACTGGTTAGATACACAGTGCGGGACAAATGTATGGAATACGGCCCATGAGTGCAAAGGCAACAGACCGGGCTATTAATATCTGACCACACATCTATTGGGTACACCAATGCCTGTTTGCTTTCACACCCTTTAATAGTGTTCAGTTCTAAAATGGCCTCAGCCACCTTGGAACGGTAAAGGAAGATAAAAAAATAAAAAAAATAAAAGATGGGTGCCAGTACATGTGAATGCATGGGTGGTAACCTCTGACTGTTTTGCCCAAAGAGTATTTAAAAAACAATTCAAAGATGGCTACCCATGAGCATGCATGCCGCAAATGTGGCCATCTCTGAATATATTTTATTATACTTTAGAACAGAACACATTCAAAGATGGCTGTTGGTTTGCGCGCACACACATGCACAGATATGCGCTCATATTTTGAATTGTTTTTACCAGAAAGTATTAAAAAATTATTTAAAATTGTTTGCCTTTGCTTCTGCAGGCACTTGCAGAAATCGTTTTTCAACAACTTTTCCATTATTACATAATGGAAAAGCTCATTTGAAGATGGCTGCCACTTGCAGAATCCATTAATGCATTGCAAGCTCAAATAGTAGCTAAAACACGTTAAAGAAATGAGGAAGGGTATTAAAAAATATAGCACATTTTCTCTCACCAGCCCTGGCACTGAAGAGGACTATTTCTATGGTGGATGTGATCATTGAACAAAAGTCAAAATCTGTCACTCACACAGAGGGGAGCCAATGGCGGAAGTGGCCTGACACATTCACCCATGCTGTATGATCTAGTAGTGGGTGGCAATAAGTTGTGAGTAACACTTGAACAGACTAAGGACCAAAATCCTCAATCGGTATTTATATTGTACATTGTTTTAAAACAATTATCTGGTGAGACAGCTAAAGCTGCCTCAAATGCCAAACCAAAAAAATGACTGTCATAAGACTGAGATCTTTGAGAGCGCCACAGTTAAAAACTGTTAATCTGACGAAAATGTCTAAAGGTCTACAGGTTATACCAAGTCATGGTGGCTTCTATTTTTTAAGTAGGACAAGCATAATAGAATAGTACAAAATGATGTTATTTGAAGTATGTATGTATTCCATTGCGCACACATAGCCTAAATGCAGTGGCAGTCTGCAAAGTGCAAAACACCCTTCATGTCCATTGTCAGGGATGTATAAAATTAAAAGCAAGCTTGAAGCAGAAACGTCAATTTACAGGTTCACTCTGCACATGCATTGGCAAAGCCATTAGGCCTCGCCTTTGAGACCTCCTGGCTCTCGCAATGGTTTTCTTCATGTTGTCGGCATCGTTGTCGATGCTGATAGCATGACGGACAGATTTTTTAAAGTTGTGCACAGCATGAAAATTTGGAGACACGATCAAATCAGTGCATTCTTTTATGCATATTTGTAAAGTGCACTATCATCCAGGAGGATAGCCTGTGAGCTGAAGTAAGAACTGGCTTCAATTGAAAAACAGGAAAAAACACAGGAAACAATACTTTTTAAATGAAATGGAACATTCAAAATATGCTGAAAATGCATTAGGCCACCTGACAACTGAACTTTCCACCTTCTCCACCTATTGCCCACATCAAAGATGAGGCTCCGGGGCTGGGAGGCTCAATGGTCTTGTTTGGCGGCTGCAGCAACCTTGTGAATGGATGGATGGATGGATAGGTTTTTATATAGCGCAATATCCCCGCCAGGTCTCAAAGCGCTTTGCATTGGGAGCCCGTCCTGGTTTTTCCCTGTGAGATAGTCCCTACTGGGTATCCCCAAGGTGAAAACCAGGCATTTCGCCGCGAGGGGCCGTAGTGGAGATTAAGCAAGCTATTGCCCAGAGTTGCAGAGTGTGAACCTGTGATTCGAGTAGGCACCGAAGCGAGAATTACTGAGTCCGTAGACATTTTGGGCTCAAGACCCTGCCGCGTCGGGAATTGAACCCTGGTCCTGGGTCTGATCTCAGAGTCCGGGTCTGCCTCCTCTAACCAGTGAGCCACCAGACAGTGGCATCATGAGTTTAGATGCCTGTTGTTGTTAATGCTACTTCTCGCGAGACTCAGACATTTAATCCATTAGCTTGGGTTTGCATATAGCCAAGGATCGAAGTTCCCTACATGCAGCAGCCATATTGAGTGTGTATGTAAATGTGACCTACCTATATTCCCCTGTGGGCGTGACCTGTTCAGCCTGGCAAAGCTATTGGAAGTCCTGCTCATCATGACGAGGGGGAGCATCACTGGTAGACTTGGACACGGGCGCTTCAGGTTTAAACCCTGTTGTGACCAGGGCTCAATATCCATCAGTGATGCTTGTCACAGAGTGGGGTGTGGTCTCAATTACCCCATCCCCCTCTTTGACGAGTAAGAGACTGCAGCCAGCTCTCAATGGCTGACCCAAGGTCAGTCAACGAGAGGAGGTGGCAGTCTCAAACCTCAGGAACCTTGGAGGCTTTCCTCCTGCCACCTGAGATCACTGCTGCAGCCCATAAGTTTATTTTTTGTAAATGTTTGGTTCATGCATGTGTGTGTATAAATGTATGTGGATAACTGTGTGCGTGCTGTGAATGGGTCTGTACGTGACACTGGGTATGTACTTATGAACGGTGGGTGTATGTATGCATGCTTTTGAATGTATGGGTGGGAGTGAATGTGCATGTAAATGTGTGTGTATGTGTGGAACAACCACCCCTGCCTGCTCAATTACATGCTGCCGCCGACCAATACTTCTGTTAATTCCCAACGACTCATCTACTTATTTGAATTCCTTCCCATTCAGCTCATCCATATTGTTGTTTGTGGAGTTTTATTCAATAGTGCATCAATAGGGCACCTTGTATCTTCTCACCCGGACATTGCCTACCCCAGCTTATCATCATGGGTATAGTCAAGAGGCTTGCGAGTTGTTTCTAATCTTCTCTGTGGGGAGACATCAAAGAGTTTAATGAGATCTAAGACGACCACACACATCAGTCTCCAGTTATGCAGCAGAAAAATAATCTATCCGTCTGGACTACCATGGCGTTCCCTTGATAAAACCATGCTGTCACTTGTGTAAACTGATGCATTCGCAGAAATCCATAACTGTTCTCTTTATGCGAAAGTCCATTGATTCCTGCTCCGCCAAGGTCAGCCTGACCGACCTCCAGTCCATGGCCCTCTTCCATTCCCTACCTTGTAAATCACGGCTAAGCCTTCCCTTTGGCACAACTTCCTGTCAAAACCTGCATCAACATCTGAAACCGGTATCCGTGGAAATATCCAATTGTTGAGAAAGAAATGACCCTTGACCTTGCTACTGCTAGGTAGGCACTTTTTCAGCACGTGCATTCATTGACAGCAGTTATGGGCGAGCTGAGTGCGTGTTCAGTTCGATGAAAGAAAAGTGCAAATGAATGTCAGCAAAAAAGAAACACTTGTTTATTGTATTTTAGCGAATGTTTGCTTGCGCTTGTGACATATGCGGCTGCCCACGCGCGGATTTTTTAACACCTAGCCTGGAACTGTCCGGGGGTGCACAATTACTGATGCCAAGTCCTAGATGCCCTGGAACAGATGACAACAGTAACTATACTGAAGACTCCTCTGCTTGCCTTATTGGGCTACACTGAAGACATCCCTAAAGCACAACGAAAGTATGTTTCCCTGGGTTTATTACTGGCCAAGAGAAGAGTAGCATGTCGTTGGGGTAGGGGACGAGCACCTAAGTTTAAGGATTGGTTAACGGACTTGTGTATTGCCAAGAAAAGTTGTCTCATTACGCAGAATTAATCCCTAGAACATCACGACCAAAAGACATTTGGGGTCCCCTCACGGACTACTTGCTTGCACACCCAATTTATTTATTTATTTATTTATTTAATGCCATTTGTAGAGCGCGTACAATTACCCTTGGGCGTCTCGGCGCTGAAAGTGCATTGATGTCTCACCAAGATCAGGAAGTACGGAGCTGTGACTTACTGATTGAATAGCCATGTTTTCAGTTTTTTTCTAAACTGAAGAAGTGTGGAACTTGTTTTTATATGATTAGGTAGGGTGTTCCAAAATCTGGGGGCCGCAATTGTAAAGCGGCGATCACCCCAGGAAACTGTTCGGCTACGTTGAACCACTAGTTGGTTGAGAGAGGTGGATCTGAGCGTTCTCGGTGGTTTATAAGGAATCAGTTGCTTTTTAAGGAAACGTGGTCCTTGATCCTGTAGTGATTTGTATACCGTACACAAGGATTTAAATTTGACCCTGTTGTGGATGGACAGCCAATGGTAGTTTTTGAGCGTGTCCGAAATGGGTGCAAATTTGGTTTTTTTTGACAGTACGCGAGCGGCAGCATTCTGCACGGTCTGTAGTTTTTTGGTAACTCTGCTCTGAGCATTGAGCAGCAGACCGTTGCAGTAATCTAGCGATGTCAACACTAGGGAGGTGATTAATGTTTTAGCTGCTGAGTCTGGTAGATAAGGTGTAATTTTTCTTACCATTCTGAGCTTGAAGTGGGCATTGGCTGCCACCTTGTTTGCATGGGCCATGAAGTTAAGCTGGTCATCGAAAGTAACACCTAGGTTTCTGACTTTGACCGTGGGGCAGGGAGGAGTGCCTAGGGCCGATGGCCACCAGGTTGCCGACCAGACTGGGGAGAGATTACCAAAGATAACCACCTCCGTTTTATCGGAATTAAGCTTCAGGCAATTCCTTGCCATCCACTCGCCGATAGCAATCATCCCACCTTGGAATCTCTCTGCCACCCTCTGACCATCGCCCTTTATGGCCAGCACCAGCTGCGTGTCGTCGGCGTATGAGGTTAGGCTCATCCCGTGTGCTTTGATGACACTAGCAAGGTCCGACACATATATATTAAATAGTGTCGGACTTAGGGATGAGCCTTGAGGTACCCCACACGGTAACGACAGGTCAGCCGACTGGAAGGGGCCCAGTGTAACCGCCTGGGTTCTGTTGGCCAGAAAGGAGGCAAGTAGGTCCCTAGCGGTGAGCTGAATGCCCATCCTCTCGACACGGTCGACCAAGATCTTATGGTCAACCGTGTCGAAAGCAGCTGACAAGTCCAGGAGAACTAGTAAAGCAGTTCCTCCTTGATCACGAATGACTCTTATATCATCAGCTGCTTTGATGAGAGCGGTTTCTGTGCCATGGTGTTTGCGGAAACCGAACTGCGTATCATCTGCAGATTATTGTTTTCTATATAAGCTGATATCTGCTGGTTCATAGCCTTTTCTATAACCTTTGCTAGGAAAGGGAGACTTGCTATAGGGCGGTAGTTTTTTAGTTCACCTTTATCTAACCCAGGCTTTTTGAGCAGAGGTTTGATCAATGTATTTTTTAGCGAGTCAGGATAGGATCCGGATGCCAAAATTGTATTACAGACGGTGGTGATAATGGGGATAACTGTGTCTGGCACAGTAGCAAGTACGGAAGTTGGGCATGGATCCAAAGCTGAGACTGCTTTAATCGTTTTTACTATGCTCTTGACTTGGTCAGTGGTGAGGGGGCTAAAACAGGTCATGTTACTTTTGGGAGTAGTCATGGGGGTAATAGCACTACTGCTGGCCTGGTCTAGATTGAAGGCTTGATAGATATCGTTGACCTTTGCAAAAAAGAAATCTGATAGAGCATCACATAGTGTTTGCGATGGGGGTGGGTTAAGATCCGGGGCATTTCCAGCAAGGGTTTTGGCAATGTGATATTACTGTTTTCTAGAGTTTTTAGCAGTTTCTATATGGCGTGTGAAATAGTCTTTTTTTGCTGCTATTATCATAGCTTTGTACGTAGCCAGGGCTTTCTTATATTTTTCCTTATTTTCACTATCATAGGTTCTTCGCCAGTGTCTTTCCCTATTCCTGGTCAATTGTTTTTGGGTTTTTAATTCTGTCGTGTACCACTGCGCTTTAGGCATATTTCTATTTTTTGAGATTGATTTAGTGGGTGCCAGCTGAGTCGTGGCCCAAGTGTAAATCCAGCTGCCAGCGTGACACCACCTTCGACTTCACCCACACCTCATGATCAACCAGGCCCTCCTTCTCCGCCTCTACAATCCCAATGCCACAACTGAATCAGGTCTTACTGCTGTGCCTTTTCCTGCTCAGCCTGATGGTACATGGGTGCCTACTCAGAAGATCCTACATATACTCACTTGTCTTTCACCCTGCTTCCAGGTTCACTATTGTATCATGTAACTTACAGTTTAGAGCTGCCAGTAATAGTTGGGATTGACAAAGCGCACACTTCAGACCCGGAACACTACTATGTTGATCACCAGCATGTGCGTTGATGGACTATCTCTGAGATTGAACTGGCTGTACAGATATAATATGCTATTTCCAGCTCTAAATATGTGATGACATGCATGTTCATTGCAATGTAAGCAAAATTCTCTAACAATTTTTTTTTTTTACATGTTTGCTTGTGCTTAGATTTGCCTGGATACTCCTCGGGTGATTAGTTGTGCTTTACAAATTCCTATAACATAACATACCATACCATACCGCAGCGTTAGAATTTGCAGTATTCAGGTACGGGTCCCTAGTGAGATCCTTCGGCATTCTTATGCTTACATTCTTTTGCCCTGCATCAGTTTTAATATTCTGGTGACCTAAATGAGACCCCAGGGCGTTCTGGTGCAACAGACTAATACGTTTCTTTAGACCGCCAGTCTATGGTCTTGGGGTTTGCATCATCATCATCCTGGAAGGAGCCTCCTACCTGTCAGGGAGATTCTTCAGATTCAGGTCCATCAACCTTTAAGTATGCAGGTGAGCTTTCTATTTCTGCTTCCTCACCCATAGCGCCTTAGAGACAAGGAGGCCCTGAAGTGAAAGTCTTTGCAAGCTGCTCACGGTACGAGTGGCGAAATCACCTTAGTAAAATGCTAAGTTTCTCCTGCCTCACCTCCTGTCCACCCTTGATCACCTGCTTATTGGCTAACCTTGGGTTGTGCTATGGTGTCACCAATGTTCTGTTGGCATCTGTGTTGTCTGAGGTGTCCTTTCCATGTAATCGATGTCTGGCCAATTCCTTCTACACGCCAAAATCAAACAAGAAAATAAAGCAGACATAGCATGATGGAGGGAGCACCGTTAAGTCTGGCTACTCTCGCTCATTAAGTGAGACCTAACCTCTCGGGTCAACCCCAACAAATGAGGTATGCTCTGCAGATCAAGTCAGCATCATCATAGCAGATGTGAAAGCTGAAGATGCAGTGCTGACGCTAGCTGATGGATCTCCTGCATACCACTACAAAACTAGCAGTGGTGGCTCCTCCGCTAAGGTGGAGGAGCATCGACCCCACTGCTCACGGAGCAGTGTAAACGACAAAATAAAATGATAACAATTGAAGTTATCATTTTATTTTTCGTATGGTCAGGCTAGGGCAGGGTGGGGCTTGGCTCCGCAGACATCGGGGAGGAGGAGTGGTTGTGCACTCTGTAAGGTGCGCCTGAATGTTTGGCTGGGCCTCTCGGGTCCTGGCGATTGAGGAATGAAGGAAGGATGTGTTATTGTCAAATTCACTTGACTTATCTCTTCTATTAAGTCCAAAATGCTGGTTGAATTTTGACCATCCACTTTGTTGGGGAGAGACACTATCCTATTGTGGCTGAATCAGTGACTGAACTTGCTTTTGGACAATAACCTCTTGTTTTTACATCATTTTACAATGGAAAACTTTGTTAGCTATTTAATCGTTTTTTCAGCATTATACTCATGCTGACCACTGTGTGATATCTTGGAGGTGAGGGTACATTCCTCCATCAAGACACTCTTGGTAAGCATTCTTCATAAATTTCTTGAAGGAACGAGTTTTAAGTCATCACTGTTGAGCCTGTGGCTGGAGTACTGCATTAAAGTTAAACGTCTTGGGAGCGTGGCTAGCCTGAGCGAAAAGGCGGATGTTAAAAAAGGGCTGAGTATTTGTTTACTCTCCTCCAACTGACTCAAAACTCTGCGGCAAGACTGATTTGCAATCTTCCCACCAGAAGCTTGGTTTCTGCTTGTTTAAATTCTCTTTACTGGCTACCAGTCAGTAAGAGATCCATCTTTAAGCTACTCTGTCATGTGCATAGAGTACTTTATGCAACTGATCAAGCGGGAGTAGCTTTCTACAAGCCAGCACATGCTCTTCAATCATTTAAGCAAGCTTTGATACAATACAAGCGAATTAAGAGATCCAGAATGAGGAGCCGCTCCTTGTATTACTTGCCAGCTTCACATTGCTGCCCTACCTTTCATTCTACATTTGACTTCTGATTTCTCAACTCTCCGAAGGATGTTTAAGACTTAGGGCCTGTTTTAGATCTTGGTATATGGGTTACTCTGTCACAACGGTCAGAGATAACCCAACTGCTGAAATATAAATCCCATAGGATATAATCAGATTTATATTTCCGCGGATGGGAAATCCGTCACCGTTGTGACGGAGTAACTCGCCCGCCAAGATCTAAATCAGGCCCTTGGTTTTTCTCTCACTAATTGTTTTCTCCTAATTTATTGCTCTGCAGTCTAGCACCGGGATATCCTTTCGGGGAAGATTTAGTGCTCTACAAATACTATAAATTAATAAATTGTGCCCTGCTGGAGGAGTTCCTCGTAGCTGAAGTGAGACAACTGAGACATCAACTATAGGAGTACTACTGGGTGAGACCTTCCCTCATGTGGCTGACTAATGTGTGATGGCTTGTCACAAAGAAGGGTGTCCCGCATTCCACTGGTCCACCTCCAAGAGGACATTCTTGGCTGCTCATGCTTCCTTCCTGCCAAAGGGTAAGCGAGCCAAGTGGAGACCACCATCCTCATCTCTTGAGACCCTGGCCAACTGATCATATCCCCACAACCAGTTTGTAATACATCACGGCGAAAGACAAAGGAATGACAATGCACGCCCAGACTAAAATGAATAAATTCACCACCACCCCCGCGTCGGGTGCCGGACATCTCGGGACTAGCCCCCTCTGACTCACCACTCAACAGAGCCCACAGACCTGAACACATAATCTGCAAGCCACCATTCAAGTGTCACGAGGTGAAGTTGAAACTAAGATAGGATAGGTAAAAGTGGATGTGTTACTACTCTGCCAGGATCTCTGGAACATTGCTCACAGAATAACCAAAAACAGAGGACAGAATCTCAACCATGGAAGACAACGTCATCTCCCTCAAGAACAAGTTGACAAAGTTACTATCTCTCACCGCCAATCTTGAAAAATGAGCTGAGGATGCTGGAAGTTGGTCAAGGTGCAACAATCTTCAATTCGTTTGATTCCCGAAGGAGTCTGAGTCCTCCGACTCTTCACCATTCCTGAACACCTGGCTGTTTTTGGGGATACTGGAGGCCACCCACTCGCAATAGTTCATAAAAGGAAGACCTGTGGAGCCCGTCACACTGGCCTGCCGGGATGGGCGCCCTCCTGCTGCCTTCCAGACACGTCCGTAACCTGGGAGTTACTATTGACGATTCCCTAACCATGCACCAACTGGCAGTCAAGGTATCAGCCGTTTACTTTACCATCTTGAAATGGCTTAGGAAAATAATCTAAATGCTGCCAGGTGACACCCAAAGATCTGTGGTCCATGCCCTTATTACATCTCGGCTGGACTACGGAAATGTCCTTTATTTGGGTTCTAACAAGGCAGTGACCAGATGACTGCAGATGGTACAGAACTCCGCCGCAAGATTACTGTGCAGGATTCCCAAAGCCACCCCCACCCCCATCTCCGGCTACCTCCACGGCCTACATTGGCTCAGGGTAGAGAGTCGTATCAAATTCAAAACCCTGAGCTATATGTTTAAAATCAAAACGGGCACGGCTCCACAGTACTTACAATCCCTCGTACGTCCCAACACTCCCACTCACCATTTACGATCTACAACTCATGGAAATTTCACTGTACCTAGTGAGGTTCCGTGAATTCTGAACCCGTTCCATAAAGGTTATTGTATTGTTATGATTTTGGTAATAGCGAACCGCAAATGACGAGTGCGACATGTACGAGTGTTTTCATCATGTTCGATCGATGGATTCACTGTGTATTCAGAGGTTTTCGTTCTGAACCTTTGGGTTCCATTTTGTGTACGGCAGCCATTTGGTGGTTGCCCTCACATAGGCCGATGACTACAGCCGAACGAGTCTTTGGGACACGTACACCTTTAGATGACTCACAGATGACCTGAGCAAACTGACTCCGTTGCCCGAAGCTAACTTGTTGAGCCAGTTCCTTGTTCGGCAGCTGGTCAAGATAGAGATCAAAGAGCAGGGCATTGCTGAGTTTATGGAACACGCACACACCCTTCTATCTTGCTTCTCATATGTTTCTGTTCCTTCTTCTATGGCCTATTTATGGTTTGGGTTATGGTTCTTTTGTTATGAGTTCGTCCGGCCTGTCCGAGCAAGAATGTTGGGTTTTCCCGTGTAATTGATGGTGGGCTGGACAACTGAAAAGTGGGATTGTCGTTATGTGATACCCTTTTGCAATGTCACCTGTGATTGGATAGTTTGTAAATAATTGTTGTTTGTCAGGAATGTGATTTTTAGCATAAAAGGCGATGTCTCGCAATACGAAAATTGTGCAGTCTCTAGCAAACCACCCGTGTCGTGCTTCGTAGATTTCTGTTCCTGGTTGCAGCCAATAAATTTGATCTTTGACGTCACCGAGAAGTATCCTGTGTCTCTGTATTCTAAGACAGGAGAACTCAAAGACTTTAGGCGTGCCCCTGGCGCCGCTGGGTTCTAAAACCCGGTTCTTCAGTTGGCGCCCCACGTGGGGCGACTTCAGCGGTACTGGTCCAAGCCTGAAGATCGTGAGGAGCTTCGTGTGAAAATTCTGGAGGAAGGCCAACCACTTCATCGACCCCTGTATGTCGTCGTGGTCCGAAAGTCTTTGCTGCGAGATTCCCCGCTTTCCGACGTCTACGAAGGACTGCTGCCCTGACTGTCGCCCTGTCTTGGACCCTTTGAAGTGCGAGACGATAGACGGGTCTTCTGGTGACGTGATCGATACCTCAGTTAAGTATGAGTGGAGGGTCTCCCAGTCCTTAGTTTTTGGTATCCCTATGGGATCTTTGATTTCGTACTTGCAAGCTCCAAAGCCGAGGGACTTGTATATTTGCGAGACTATCGAGTTTGGTAATCCCTTGAAGTTTGAAGCTAGACTAGTGAGCGAAGATGCCTGGTGTTAGCAGACTTGGAAAGATATTTTGTTGTGGTTGTAATAGGGATTCCCGATTGGAGGACTCGTGTCCGGTGCCTCCGGTTGGAACTCCGACTTATGAGCTCTATTTAAAACATGGTGTGGGCCCCATTACGTACAATGAAGTATGGGTTAAATATACAAGTAAGGATGGTGTCCTAAAATGGCCCCAACATGGTAGCTATGACACAGAGATTTTAGATAATTTAGAAGTCAAACAATTTAAGAAGAAAGCCTGGACGGCGATGTTTGACTCTTTCCGCCTCTGGCGAAAGGAAGCCAAACAGAAGGAAATTAAACTACCGAAAAGGAATAAAAGAGAGAAGGGTATATCGATAATGCAGGCTGCTATACAGTTTAAACATAATGAAGAATAACAAGCGAGTGAGGAGTTGCACAGGCAACGTAAAATGGCTATTGATAAGTGTTATCCAGCTTTATTACCCCTTCTACAAAATGAAAGACATTGAGAAGGTTCCTTTAATGTCACATTTGTTGAGTTCGCCACCCCCTTATGTGCAGAGTGCTACAGCACCTCCGCAACCTTTAGTTGCGCAACCTCCAGTTGTGCCTCCGATTGTTGTTCAACCGTCAGCTCCTCTTCAGTTGGCTTCTATTCCTCTGGTGCAGCCTTCTCAAGGGCCGCTGACTTTGCCATCTGTTCTGCCTCCAATTCCTACGACTTTGTCTCCTGTATTGTCTACTTCCTCTGATATTCCTTCTGATACTACTTCTACGTATACTTTGTCTCATCCTGTTTTTCCTCCTGTTCTTTCGACAGCTTCTCCTTCTGTTCGACAGAGAATGACTGATACTGTTACTGGTCTTCTTTCTCCCTTCTTTGGGTCATTGAGTATGACCCCTACGTCTGCACGTAAACAGTTGCGTAGCCAGATGCCTGGTTCCGAAGAGCGGACAGTATTGGATCATTTGGCGCGTAAATGGGTTACTAATCCTCTGAGATATGATTTGGAGTCGGTTATGGATGTCTTCCATCAATGGAAAGCACCAAAGCAGAGGTATGTCTTCAATATGTGTACTTTCCTTCGTGAGGAATGGGAAGATGGTGAGTTGGGACATACTCCGTCTGAGTTGTTTCGTGTACAGTCCGAGTTTGCGAAAGGTACGATAGTGGGTCTCGGAGTTGAAAAAGCAGTTGCGATGTTGCTTTCATTTAGGAGTGAGCGTCCTTCTCAGCTGTTGTTTGAGCCTGATTCTTCCGTTGGGAGAAAAGCGCGACAATATCCAATGAGAGAGGATCCTCCGGTATGGAAGGAAGCAGTTCAGGCCAATGCTCAAGCTGGTATTGTAGCTGCACCGGCTCATTTTCAGCGTGTTTGGGTACATGTTCCGTGGAAGCAAGCTGAAGTTTTGTCTCTTAAGCAGACTTTACCTGACCCCCGTAAAAATCCTGCAGGGTACTATAAGGAGTTATCACAGAGAGCTGAATCTTGTATCATGAATCTAGCCGATATAGACATGTTGTTTGGTAATGTTGTTCCTCAGCCTTGAAGATTCATCACAAGAACCATGCGCAAGAGTTAGGTGATACTTGGGCTAACATTTCTGCTGCAGATGGTCGACAAGCTGGTGGAACTAAACCTGAGCCTTTAGTTGCAGAACTTCCTAGTAGAATTATTAATTTTATGAAGACTTTAATGCCTGCTATGAGAGTGAATTGGGATAAATTGTCTGCATGTAAGCAGAAGAAAGATGAAAGTGTGTCTGATTTCTTCACAAGGTTTGAAGAGACGTTTATCGACCACAGTGGTCAAGATATGAGTACGGAAGGTGGCCAACGGTTGTTCGTCGATAAGTTCGTGCATAATTTGCTACCCGAATTGTGTAATAAGTTGAAGGATTCAGAGAGTTCTTGGGCTGTTTCCTCGTCGGCGCAGATATTGGCTACTGCACAATATTATGAGAATAGGGATAAGGATGAGAAAGAGAAAGCGGATAGAAAGACTAAAGATTTGAAGACGGAGGTTTTTTTGGAGCAAGCATATCCGCCTCGTAATAATCAGCGTGATTATCAGCAACCTCAGCAGTTTCAGAGAAATTCACAGAGGTCCGAGCCTCCTCAACAGCGTTTTCCTATAGGCCCTAATCAGTGTGCTTATTGTAAGGAAGAAGGTCACTTTAAGAATAGTTGTCCGATTCTGTTACAGCGTACGAATGGTGCTTCTGGTGTGAGAGGTAGAGGTGTTCAGCAGGTTCCTAGAAGTAGAGGACGTGGTGTGTTTCCCCAGAATGCACGTTCCTTTCCTCCACAAAATACGATGAATTGTTTTGATCAACAGAATGGTGCGTCTGGTAGGACGACTCAGTATTATGCAGACGACTACTATGTTGAAGGTGAGAATGTCGACGTTAATGATTGCTAGGACAGCCATAGACATAGAGAGGGAGTTGTGTCAGTTCCAGTAGATCAGAGTGGACCTTATGTTGAAGTGATTACATCAGGTGTGTCAGAGCCTTTTCTGTTGGATACTGGTGTTGTGAAGAGTTCTATCATGCACTCTAAACTCCCTGGCGCACCTTTGTCTGGCTTAACTAATGTTTCAGTAGGTTTTTCTGGCGCCCCAGTTTGTAACCCGGTTTCCAGTTCTTTGTCTCTTTCTGTTGGTCCTTGTGAATTTGAAGCACCCCTTATCTTGACGACAGGTTGTGGTGAGAATTTGTTGGGATTGGATTTGTTGAAAAGATTGTATGCAGCACTATATTGTTCTCCTTCGGGAGTGCAGCTTACATTAGGTAAGCGTGTGATCTCTCCGATGTATTTGTCTAAGGATCGACTTCCAGTTGAATTGCGTTCTCTCCCTGATATTCTTTGGGCTACTGGTCCTAATAATGTGGGTCTTTTGGAGATTCCACCTTATGTTGTAACATTGAAAGTGAATGCTAGGTTGCCTCGTATTCCCCAATATAGGATTTCTAGTGATGGTGAAAGAGCACTTTTAGCGATTATCTATGACCTCATTGAGAAAGGTGTGATCGAAGAGACGAGAGGTAATGTGTGCAATAGTCCGGTTTTGCCTGTTTTGAAACGCACAGATTCTTTGCAACCGCCTGTGTACAGGTTTGTGATTGATCTCCGCGAAGTGAATAAGATAGTGGTTCCACAGTTTCCAGTTGTTCCAGATATAACTGCTTTGCTGACTATGATTCCAGCTTCTGCTACCTGGCTTTCGGTGATTGATTTGAAGAATGCTTTCTTCAGCATCCCGATTGCCGAGGAGAGTAGAGATATTTTTGGCTTCTCTTTAGGAGGCTGAAGTTTCCAGTTTAAGCGTGCTCCTCAAGGCTATTGTGAGAGTCCATCCATCTATAGTCAGGCTTTGAAAACGCAGCTTGATACGATTATTTTACCTGATGGTGCTGCTCTTATACAGTACGTCGATGATTTGTTAGTTGCTGCTGATAATGAGGAGATTTGTAAAGAAGCTACTCTTTCTTTGTGAGACATTTGTCTGACTTCCATCATAAAGTGTCACTTTCGAAGTTGCAGTATTGTCGACAAGAAGTGGCCTACTTAGGTCATCTCTTATCGAAGGAGGGAAGAAGGTTGACTCCAGAACGAATTCAAGCGATTGCGAAAATGAGTGTGCCAACTACACACAGAGAAGTGCGTGCTTTCCTGGGTATTACTTCATACTGTAGACAGTGGATTCCAAATTTTTCGCTTCTTGCGAAACCTTTGTTAGCACTTACTGTCAAGGATACTCCGTATCCTATTCCTTGGTCTGACGAATGCCAGAAGAGTTTTTCAGAATTGCGTGATGCGTTGTGTTCGGCTCCTGTTTTGGGTATCCCGACTACAGTAAGCCTTTTACACTCTATGTCCACGAAAGAGAGGGATGTGCATTGTCAGTCTTGACACAGCAGTTCGGCGATAAACAAGGTCCTTGTGCGTATTTCTCGTCGACTTTGGATCCGGTAGCTAGAGCATTGCAGAGTTGTTTGAGAGCTACTGCGGCAGCAGCTGTTTCTATTCGACAGTCTGCTGGTTTGGTGATGGATAATACGTTGATTGTGATGGTTCCACATGCAGTGGATACCCTGTTAAATAGGACCAAGACACAGCACTTAAATAGTGCTCGATTGTCAAGATACGAGTTGACACTTTTGGCGAGTCATGTGCATATAAAGAGATGCAACACGTTGAATCCAGCTACGCTGTTGCCGATTTCTGTAGAGACGGATGTTTCTGAACAGCATGATTGCTTTCTTAGGAGAGAGGAGGAAACGAAGGGTAGGATAGACCTTAAGGACACTCCTCTTGCAAAGTGTGATGGTACCCTATGGGTAGATGGTTCGTGTTTTAAGCTTCCGAATGGTGATACGACTGCGGCATATGCTGTTGGGACTTCGCATACGATTGTTGAAGCTGCACGTATCCCACAAAATTCAGCTCAAGCAGCAGAGTTGATTGCACTGACAAGAGTGTGTGTGTTGTCGAAAGGGAAACGAGGGACTGTGTATACTGATAGCCAGTATGCGTTTGGTGTGGCTCATAGTTTTGGACGGTTGTGGAAAGAACGTGGGTTCCTGACTTCGCATGGAACGAGAATGTAGCATGGTCAGTTGGTGAATGAACTTCTTGAGTCGCTTACGTTACCGATGCAAGTTGCGATTGTGAAATGCAGTGCACATAAGAAGGTTACCGATGACGTTGGTCGTGGTAATGCGTTTGCAGATGAAGTTGCAAAAGAAGTGGCGAAAGATGTGACGAGTCGAATGTATGTTGCAGGTCCGGCGAGATGGGTTCCGGATAGAGGAATGTGTGAAGATACAATAGAGGGTGTGAAGTCAATTCAGGCTGAAGCTTCGGAGAAAGAATTGAGTGAATGGAGAGAGAGTAAGGGAAAATTGGATTTGAATGGTTGTTGGATTGAGTTGTCAGAGCATCAGCGATGGTTGTTACCTGATGCGTATGTGCTTGTAGTGGTTACGATGGCGCATGGAATGGCTCACATTAGTGTGAAAGGGATTTGTAAGTTGTTGGCTCCAGTATGGCAAAATGCTGGAATTCCTAAGTGTGCAGAGAATCTGGTCAAGAATTGTATGGTTTGCATGATGTATAATCCTGGCAAGGGAACTCCAACTCCAGCTGGTCATTTTGCGCCTCCGACGTATCCGTTCGAGGTTTTGCAATTAGATTTTATCCACATGGAGAGGTGTAACAACCTGAAGTATGTCCTCGTAGTTGTGTGTGCCTTTTCAAGATGGATAGAAGCATATCCCCTGAAAGATAATACTGCCTTGTCCACAGCTAAAGCCGTAATCAAGGAATTTTTCCCTAGATTCGGTTTGCCAAGAATGATGTGGAGTGATAACGGGAGTGAATTTGTGAGTCAAGTGATGAAGAGAGTGTGTGAAGGTTTAGGGATCAGACAGAAGTTTCATGCTGCAAATCATCCCGAATCAGCTGGTCTAGTGGAATGCTATAATGGCACCCTAAAGCTGAAGTTAGCCAAGATTCAGGCGAGCTCTGGTCTCCAATGGCCCGATGCTTTGCCATTAGCACTTTTGTCAACTAGGACTACAGTACATTCTCGAGTGCGACTTAGCCCCTACGAGATTGTTTTTGGTCGCCCGGCAAACATATGGGGAGTGCCGAGCCGACAAAGTTCCGCGAAATCGAACATCCTGTACTGATTGACTATCTGTATGATTTGACGGCTAAATTGCATGTTTTACGCCAACAGGTTCACAATACACTGCCACAAGCATCTGATGATCCAGGACACGCCATCGAACCTGGTTCTTGGGTCCTCGTCAGGAATTTTCAGCGGACAAATAACGATCAGCCCCGCTGGACCGGACCATTCCAGGTCCTGCTATCCACCCAAACTGCAGTACGGGTGCACGGTAAAAAGAACTGGATCCACGGCATACATTGTAAGAGAGCTCCTTTGCCTCTGCCGTACGACCGGAGGGTCCAGGAGGGTTTAGGCGATTCAGAGACTGAGACCGTGCCCCATTTCGTGCCATTTAGTGATGCACGTTTAATTGGGACAAGTTCTGAGCGTGAAAGTTACGACCTTTTGCAAGAAGCTGTGCCTCCGTCAGTTCGACTGGATACAACTGAACCTGAACTATTGTTTCGTGAACAGACATTGCCTGGTAAAGGCCGCTATAATTTACGATCGAGAGTCGTTGGACTAATAAAAAAATTAATTCTTTTCTTGCTATTTTTTTTAAACTAAGCTCTCTCATCTGAGAAACTGTTTTGACAGATTTTTGTTTTTCGAAACGCCATCCGGGTTCAGCTGTAGGGTTGCGGTATAAAGACTCAGAGCGTACGGCCGTGTAGACACAAGGTCGACGGTTCTGGTTTGTTCTAGGGCGTTCCTTGGGACATTCAGAGGTACACTGAGCGAATCGAACCAACTGCCGCGAACAGCACGGTTAGAGGATGAAGTTTTTCGAGATGGAGAGAACTGTTGAAGAAATTAATTTTTATGACACGATTATGTAAATTAATGAGCAGAAAATGTTTCTTGATAACATGTCTTTTGATGTTACTTAGCCTGGCAATGTTTTTAATGGGATATGTTACCTTCTCTTTCCAAGTGACGTTTGCACCCACTACACAACCCATACCTTTTTCTACTGTTTCTTCGCATTCTTTTCATCCTTTGTCTGAACATGAGTCCATTAGGAGATTGGAATTTGCTAATAACTCTTTTGTTCAACTACTGCATCAGCATTAGCTAGTAGTGAACACCACTAATTGTTGAGTGTGTGGTCTTATGCCTCATACTACTGATAAAGGTATTCCTTACCTGGTCCTGCCATTTGGCTATAATGGTTCTGTGTGGGCATACAGAATTATGTTTATCTATGCTCGTGAAGTTTATCCCCTGCGTTCTGTGAAAGACAATCCAAAGAATAGTGCTCTAGTTCAGGGAATAGTAGATATGATTAGAGGAATTGACTCCTATGAGACTATTCCGAAAGATGAGACACTAGCATATATTGGATGGAACGTGACTGGACTGGATATGGTGTTAGTCTGAGTGGAAAGCAGCGAGCGAAAGGATCTTCTCCGATTTGGATCGTACCCCATTGTGGTCATTTTTGTCTGCAAGGTAATGGCAAGAATCCGAGGGCTCAGTTAGGGAAGAGTGTTTGTACTGAGACGTACGTTTTTGCGTCCCAGACCTCCCCATCGTTTTTAGCAGCTAAGGGTAGCTATTTTGTTTGTCACAATAGAGCATACACATGGTTGCCCCCGGATTTTTCGGGAACCTGTTATGTTTCTTTCCTGTTGCCCCCTAAGTATACTGCTGCGGCAGATTACCACAGAACAAGAGTTGTTAGAGGTGTCTTCAGTAAGGAAGATACTGCAGGACAAGAATTAGGAGATTTCTTGAAGGGTTTTCTGCCGTTTTGGGCACCTATGGCCAACAGCAGGGACATACGGCAGTTAACGAGGGTGGTTGAGTCCACCGTAGTTGAGACTGCTGGTGCCCTTAGTAATGTGACTGCTGAGCTCCAATCGGATCGCCTTATGACTCTTCAGAACAGAGTTGCTTTAGATGTTATACTTGCAGATAGAGGAGGGGTATGTAAATTGATACAATCGAGCTGCTGCATTTTCATTCCAGACAATGCTCCGACAGTGTACCAGGCCATTTCCAAGCTACATAAGATCTCCGAGTCTATACATATGGACTAAGGAGATTGGTCGTTGATGGGATGGTTCTGGGAATTGTTATCCACTTTGGGATGGAAGATTCTGATGGTCATTGGGATGGTTTTAGCTATCCTTTTCCTGTTCTGTCTTTGCGTACAGTGTGCTCCTACAATGTGTGGCCTTTGTGCTACTTCGTGTGCGAGGAGACCTGTCCAGAGAGAGGTACTAATTACTAGGATGATGCTACAGCAACATCTGAATGATCTGATGAATATAGACCTGGATTCAGACTGACGTGAGTTTAGGTTTATTGCCTATGTAAGGGCAAAAGGAGGGTCTGAGGTTCTGTGAATTCTGAACCCGTTCCATAAAGGTTATCGCATCGTTATGATTTTGGTAATAGCGAACCGTAAATGACGAGTGCAGCATGTACGAGTGTTTTCTAAGCATGGGCGAATTTTGCGGATCTCGCGTTCGCGAATTTTGCGGATTTGCGGATTCGCAATCCGCAAAATCCGCGAATTCCCGCGAATTTGCGGATTTTTTTTTTTTTTGTGTTCGCCCGTGTTTCTGCCAGTTCGCGAGGGTTTTTACAATTTCGCAATTTGCGAACTTACCTGTCGGGTCGCAAGTTTTGCGAACTTGTTGTTTCTACATGTCCAGCCTGTTTGGGACACTCTTCTTCATCACTGCCACTCTCTGTCACCACTGCCACTCTCTGACTACTCATACCACCCTCTGGCCCACCCATGCCACCCTCTGTTTCATCACCACACCCTCTGGTTGTCCAGTGTACATTATTTTCGGCAAAGCAAAGCACACCTTCCCTGCCTCAAGTGACCTGAATTAATTTGGGGCTGATTAATGTGTCACAGAATATTTTTTTAGCTGGCACCTGCTTCCTTAGTGCGCCCTGATTAGTGATCTTTTGCACTTGCTAAGTGCTTTCATTGTTGCAAAATTAGTTACAACACCTGCCCTGCCCCAACTGACAATAATGAATTAGGGGCTAATTAATGTGTCACTGAAAGAATTTAAAGTTCCAGCCTGGCACCTGCTTGTCTGCTCCTTTAGCTGTAAATCAGGACCTTTGTGGCATACAGTTAAGGTCAGAGCAGGGTCACACAATAGTTGCAAGCAGGCAACCGAATTCTGGAGGGCCCCCTCAGGAAGCACTACAAAGAATCGTTACAAATCATGAGGTTGACCTTTTGCACCTGCTCATTGCTTTTGCTTTTGCTGAAATCGTTTTTCGGTTTTTTTCGCGCTATTCGCGGGGCGCGGCGTCGTGGGAAACCGACCGCGGAAGCCGCCAATTCGTGCGAATGAGCATTTTATTTTTTTGCGGCTTGTTGTTTCGCGAGTTTTTTTGCAGTATTCGCGAGCCGCTTGCAGCGCAACACGCGAATTTACCCCAAGGTCGAGTACGGGCGCGGCCATTTTGTTTGCGTGACGTATTTCCATTTCCGCCCGCTATGTATAATCTCGCGCAGTAAGCGCATTGCGAGTAGAGGTTCGCACGAGATCGCGCGGGAAATCTAGAGGTTCGCACGAGATCGCGAGGAAAATCTCGCGCGAACTTACTTTCGCGCTCGTGAACGGGCGCCGGCCATCTTGTTTTTCATTCATTTCCTGTGTCTGGGCATGGTGTTTAATCCTCTTGGTATCTTTGCCATCCTTTGCTTGTTTTCAGTTTTTTTTTTACGATTTTGCTTCTTATCTATCCCTCTCTTTTCCTAGCTGTATATTTTTGTCTTTTCTGCTATTTTTCTTTACTTTTAAACTACTTTTTTAAACTCTTTTCTTTTCTTCTTCCCTATCCTATTCTTTCTTAATTTTCTACTTCTTCCTACCTTACCTGCCCAGACCATGGTCAAGCCAGGCGCCGTGAAGCTGCCCAGGCACTTGAGGGCCGCAGCGGCGGCGGGGAGTAGTGCTGGACCCAGTGGCAGGACAGCATGCGGGAGATTGAGGGGGGAGCAGGTGACGCGACGGGAGATATTCAGCCCGGAGGAAGTGGGCGCGCTGGTCTACTTCGTCCAGCGCCGCCTGCCCAGGACCATCGCGGGAGGCGGCAGGATCGCGGCCGGCGGCTACAACATGCGGGAGCGCCGGAAGCGGTGGGAGAAGGTGTGCTGGGCCATATCCCACCTCTACGGGGTCCAGCGCACCTACAGCCAGGTCACCCATCGCTGGACGGACCTCCTGGACCGCGAGCGCGACCTGCTGGACCAGCTCGGCTTGGAGATCCCCGGGCTTGGTGAGTAGTAGTAGCCATTTAATCACTCACTACTATGATGTTTTCTCCTGCTCTGTGTTGTTGTATTGCAAATATTTGTTTTTTACATGGAGCAAGCCAATAATGCCGCTGATGACGATTACATTGTAGTTAAATTATATTTCAAAATCTTCTGTGCATTTCAGGTGCACTGCTCTCCTTCTCAGTGGCGTTGCTACTATGCTTATTTGTTTTCTATTTCGTGGTCTCATTGGCCTGAGTAACTATTATGTATGAGTGTACTTTACAGAACTGCGTAATGCTAGACACTAGGGGGCAGATTACATTTACAAGCCCCTTGCGCCACGTTTACGTTGCCTTGCGTGACGCAACAGCGGCGTAAACGTGCCGCATCCCTGCGAGTCATTTACAGCATGACGCATCTAGGGAGATGCGTCACGTTATAAAGCCATGGGCCTGCACCACAATGGGTGCGTTCCTAGTACGCAGGGTGGGCGGTCCAGCGGCTGTGCGCCTCGCAAAATTGCCTGCGTGAAATGTACAAGATTTAACGCAGGCACTTCTGCGACGCTGCTACGTCAATTCAATTCCTTATGTCTGCTCGAAGCAGGCGAAAGGACTGACACAGCATGTTAAGTATTGGGTGGCCCTGAGCATTACTGGAGTTGCATTGCGTTGGCGACGTGACTCCAGCGATGCGCCGCTCTTACGTGACGAGATGCGTCACGCAAGTGCCTACCCTTGCGCCAGGGCGCGCCGCATTGTAAATGAGGCACATCTGCCGTGTCGCAAGGGTAGTTTTGCGTGACGCATTTGATCTGGCGCATCTCTGGAGATGCGCCAGAACGCGTAAGTAAGTATGCCCCTAAGGGGCAGAATTGCAATTACCGTCGCATCCCTGCAAAGTAGCAGGGATGCGCCATTAATTGTGCGGCCCGCTACCACCACCAAACATGGTGCGCCGTATTTGCAATGCGGCGCACCATGGGCCCAAAACGTCACCGAAGCTTTACTGCTGGAGTTGCGTCGCAACGATGGCGCAGCTCCATCAATGCTCTGGGGTACCCTATCTCCCCAATGCTGGGTCAAGCCGTACGTCTGCTTCAAGCAGGTGCAGGGTTTGTGTGACGCATCATTGTCCTAAAGGTGACTGATTGATATTTTGTAGATTTCCCTCAGCCACTATTAGGATGTGTTCCAGCGCAGGAATGCCCTCCCTTGCGCCGGAACGCACCCTGATGGCGCAGGGCTTTATAACGGGATGCATCTCCCAAATGCGTCACGTTGTTATAATATTATACGCCGCACCATGGCGCCCTTTTTTGTTTAGCTGCTGCGTCACAAAAGTCACGCAAGAACGGCGCAAAAGAGCCGCAAGGGCTTAAATCTGCCCCTTCCTTTGTAACCCTGACAATAAGAAAAATAGTGGCGGTGGATTGATAGTTTGACTATTTAAATGACTGGTAATGTAGCAGGCAACTGTTAGTGTTGTCACTGATCTGACTGAAATCACAATGGAGTTTGTCTGTCACTTTGCGTCTTGCCTGCGGACTGCGGACTGCCAGTCCTAGGTGAACGTTTCAGTACTTTGTTTAGTGAGTTACGTGACTTTCGAAGTCACAGGTCCGCAAATAAATGAAAAGTAACCATAATCAATATAATTTCGCGGAAATATTTTGTTATTGTTCTTTTGAAATGTTTGATTTGGTTGACATTGACAAGCAACAATCATCCATGTTTTCTGTTCTTTCTTTCATGTTGTACGTCAGCTCCCCCCAGGGGCGAGAGGAGGACACAGGAGCAGCAGGCGGCGGATGCTGTTCAACAGGGCCAGGATCGGGCAGGCGAGGGCTCCTCTGCTGGCCCCAGTAAGTTTTCATTTTAGACTAGTACCTATTTTTCCTAGCGTTCCTCATTTGACTTTTTTCAAAATTGTCTTTTCTCTTCTTGTAGACTGTATCTAAATTCTTATCCTGCCTCTACTATGACTCCCTGTGGTATTACTAGATTATTCTTATTAGTCTGTCTGTGTAGCTAACTAAGATTGCACGGTTGGCGAAACTCCCATGATTCTAGTCAGCAATAGCTCTATCAACTTAGTGCAGTCCTCTGGGATTGTCCATAATGTCTTTTGAAGTGTTCTATCTGGACTCATGCTTGCAAAAATTGCAAAACCTTTCGCTCAGTCACTCTAGTCTGGACCAAAAAACACAGATTGTATTTAAGTTTAAAAGCTTTATTAAAAGTAAACACATTTATTAAAATGAAGTCATAATAAAACTAAACGTTTAACTGATAATGGAAAAGTGGTTAGTGCTGACGATTAATTGAAGACATTTCTTGTGGTCGAGCCGAGCTCTCACCTGGTTTCAACTTGATCTTGTTGTTAGAAGTCCATCTTCTGTCTGTGTGGAGAAAAATGGTGCGTGTTAAAAAAACAGCCTTCATCAGTTGTGCCAAAAAGTGCAGCAAGACAACCTTCCCTGGAAAAAGGGACATTTTTTTTAACTTTAACGTAGACAGTCACAAATTACATTGTTTTCACATGTCTTCATTCCTAGACCAAATACTAGTGACTAGTGAGTGCTTTATTCTAACATTGTTAAATGTACTTTGTAGGTGGAACATCTGGTGGCGGGGCCAGTGTGGAGGTGGTGGTGCTCGACACGGAGGCGGAGGCCGATTCTTCAGGGGAGGAGGCGGCGGCGGCGGCGGCTGTGAGAGTTGAGACGGTGGTGGTGGCGGCCAGAGGTAAGCTCTTATATATTCCTTACTTATTGAGATTGAAGACTAGCTGGGAAGGCAAGAATATGAGATGCATGGCTGGGTGAATGATGAAGCAATGATGGGTGGAAGGACAACAGCCTGGGTGGGTGACACAGAAACTGTATGTGTCCATATACCTGGATCATGCTACTATCTGACTCTTAGATAGCATATGTGTATCTAGAGCAGGGGTACTCCTAGTACGGCCCGCGGGCCGGTGGTGGCCCGGCAAGCCTTCCTTGGCGGTGCGCAGACCTTGCAGACAATCACTGCTCCCCCGGCCCCCACAGAGCAGAGGCTTTTTTGTATTTCACCTGTTAGCGCCCCTGCATCTCCACTCTGACAATCACTGCTCCCCCGGCCCCCACAGAGCAGAGTGGAGATGCAAGGCCACAAAGAGGTGAAATAGAACAAAGCCTCTGCTCTGTGGGGCCGGGCAAGCAGTGATTGTCAGGGTGGAGAAGCAGGGGCGCTAAAACAAACAAAGCCTCAATAATATGTTAATGGTCTTTTAAAGACCTGTTAAGTACTTTGGTGTTGTTGTCTGTGTGTGCGCGTTGAGGAAGCGGTCTCAACCCGGGCTGAAGGCTGACACAGATAGACACACACACAGTGAGATGACAGAGGGGGAGGGAGAGGGAGGGCAGGAGGGAGAGAGAGATGGAGGGAGGGCAGGAGGGAGAGCAGGAGGGAGAGAGATGTATGTAAATGCTGGGTCTGGTGGCTCAGTGGATGAGGGCATCTGCTGCAGGGACCTGTGTGCAACCTCATGGTCACAAGTTATCGTTTTGCTTTAGCCCCGCCCCCTCTGACTCCGCCCCCACCAGTGCGGCCCTCGGCCCCAAACTACACTGTAAATGTAGCCCCTGAGAGAAAGTTTGTGAGTACCCATGATCTAGAGAGAGTAGACGGTCAGTGGATGAACTAAGTGTAACTTTGAAGAGCATGTAACACTGCACCCGCACGTCCGTTCCAGTGTAGGAAAGGCAAGGAAAAGAACTTTTAATTTTGTCCAAATACTACCATAAATAGTAGCAGTAGTTTGTATTGCAAGCACTGCATAGATCCGGTTATTATGGTGGCCACTCCCTACCTCTCTTAATAAGTTTAGTAGTACTCAGTCATTCATGTGTGGATGTATCACTGGTCACTCAATAAAAAGCAAAGCACCTAAAGTCATCCCATATATAAGCAAAAACATCCCATGTGAAGTGATAGATAATCAGATTATTTATCTTCTTCAATTTTCCATTTCTAGTACTCATTTCCACTGTAGGGTGAAAGTTAAATTAATTAAGCAGTAGCCCTTGAGTTGTAACAGAGTATTCTCAGTGCCACCCGTAATAGAAAAGTAAGAGCTTCACCACCTGCATGTACTGGACGGGTACAGTAACGCAACGGCAACGCAAGTCTAGGTCACTCCTCATGGCGTGCGTCTCTTTTTCTCGGGTGCAAGTTTACTGCGCTGGCATTATGCCGGCTTGCAGAAAATAACGTACCAATTTTCCAAAACAAGAGATAAGAAGAAGAATAAGACTGGTGTACTTTCATAGTCGACTCCAATGGAAGTCCACAGTGCTCGTAGAATTTGTTCCTTAAACTCCCACTAATGTTAGAGCAAGGATGAAGAAGTGTGAGGTTAGATAGATACTGGCCTCAATAGTTATGTAATGCGCTTGCAAGTTGCTAGTTGTACTGCAACACAAATTTCTGCTGAATGATTGAGTTAATCTTAAAGAGCATTGGTTACAGACTATGTCTTTCTTTCTTCATATAGGTTCTCCTTCCAAACGAACAAGGAGGAAGGAGCTGGCTAGAGCGGCCCGGCAACGGAGGATCGAGGCCACTGTTGCGGAATATCGGCGGCTGGTGGCCCTGGAGGACGTGGAAAGTGTGCAGTCGACAACTACAACAACGTCGTCTGCATCGGCCTCCGTGGCCCCACGGGCTGCCACCCAGCACAGTGGTCCACCCAGACTGAGCCGGGCTGCCAAAGGCAAACGCCACCGCCGAGCAGCAAGGCCAACAGCTGCCTCTCACAGGCATTGCACCTGCAAGGCAGTGAAGGCACGCCTGCGCCGCACTACCCTGATGGTGTCCCGCCTTCAGCAGGAGCTCGCCTTGCTCCGCGAGGAGCATGATGCCCTGGCCCAAAAAGTTAACAGCATCCACCCATAGTGTCCCTTGCCCCTTTTTTAGAGACTTTTGGGGGGTGGGAATTGGGAGTTGGGTTTTTGGGGACTTTTGAAGGACAATCGTTGGGGTTAGGGAGGGTCTTGCGGGAGATTATTTTGTTAGGGATATAAATATACTTTTTCAAACTTTATCTGAGCATACCTGTTTTTTACTGCTTGCCTGGTGGGTGGGGGTTTAACGTTGACTGTTTTCCTGAAAGTTTAGTTCCATTTTCTTCCTTTAAGTGTAAATGCCCAAATGTTTTCAACACTAAGTGCCTCTCACAGACTAAGTGAAGTGAATCCAAGAGTCCTAGGACTTTAGTAGTACTACCTTCAGTCTCTCGTCTCTCGTACTAATACTCCATTATACCCCCAAACCACCAAACGCTTATCTTACCTGTAATTTGTGTTTGAAAGTAGGGCTAGACCCAGGGCTGGCTCCACGGGAAACACCGAATAACGTTGGCAATCTTGGTCGGATAAAATTTCCTCATAGCGGTGGTACTAGTGGTGTGACACAGTGGCAGTTGCATGCCTATGAAAAAAAAGAAAATGAAATCTGGTTTGTCCTCCTGAGCAATTCAACGGTACAACTGAGAATATAGCAGGTGACACAAGTACAGTAGAGCAGTGCCACATTGTAGCCTAACAAATGGTAAAGTATAACTACTAATTCGGTTGAAGTTCTTTCACATTAGCAATGGTTCTTTGTCAAGCAGAGTAAGAATATATCATCGACAACTGTGGAAAGAAAGAATGCGACAGTACAGGGCCTGTGTGGAATTATTGATAACGATATTCAACATAAGGTCTCTGTAGCCAGATACCCGAGAGCCTTGCTGGTCACTATAAATCCATTCACAACAACACTCAATGGGGTTGGTCTGGAAGGTGTCAGGTTTACTCCCCGTGATCCAGTCGATGCAAATATGGTTCCACCTCCAAATGTCACCAACACCCAGAAGTGTAAACACAGGGTGTTCGAGCCATTAGGCGGGGGAGAAAAATAACAAACTAAAATAAAAAATGTGGGATGGGTAAAGGTAGGGTCAGCAGGGAAAGGATACCTGTAACAGAAGACAAGACAGGCATCAGTGAAGTGCTGTCCTAACATACAAGGGTACTCTCATATAGTCTCACTAAATAACCAAGGAAGTAGACAAGTACCTGAGCACCAAGAAAACATGACCTTGGATAGGAAATACTATAGCCCTTCTGCCACAATCTGTGAGGAAGGCCTAAGAAACACATAAACATATAGTTAACGAACACACTCCTGTCGCACCAAACACACTCGCGTTATACTAAGACATCAAACCCACTACTCACAACATACCACAAACTTGGTAGAGGACTCAATGTACAAAGGGGGTTCCAAATAGTCAAAGCAAAGATGTATGGTCCAACAAAAAGGAAGAGGGAAACGGTAGTGTGTAGGAAGCAAGAACTACAACACTGCGCTCTCTAAGTAATGACCCAGTAGAGAATCTTTGGTGAAGGTCAAACAGAAAAACGTAGTTGCGACCACCACTGAATTCTGCCAACAACACACCCCACGGTGCACTACACAAAGAGAACTGGGGTAGCCTGTAGTTACCTCACTACATGCCCAGTTATGGAGGTCCTTTGAAATACACAGTTATACAACGGAGACGCGTAGTTGTCCTTACTACCGCGCTCCGTTTTAATAGTACAAAAACGATCCCCGATGTGAACGCTAACACGTGGTATAGACCGCCACTGTGCTCCGCCACACACAATTCAACCAAACAGGAATTCATCAAAGGTAGAATTCTGTTAGAAAACAGTCACAGAACCTCCCTTAACAATCCGTTCAGGCAGTAATCAGCTGACCGCACGGGCGGCCGAAGAGTTTAGAGCGGCTTTACCTGAAGACGCGTGAAGTCCGTCTACCGCCAAGGACAGAACACGGAAGCGCTCCCCACTGAGCCTCAGGGGGGGGGGGGAAGGTGATAGTCCACAGGAGACACGATAGAAAAGCATGCAGAGCGTCCGCTCTCATGCCGGTGCAGAACAGAAACCAGAATAACGCGCAACAGGAAGCGCGTCTGTTCCCCAGATAAACTTCCTGCAAGTCTCCCGCCTACTCATGGGAAATGTAGTTTCATAGTACGGTAGGCGCTTAGGGGCTGCGTAACCTGACAGAAGGTATAGTAGATAGAAAAGGAGAAATTGCTTTTTTTCTAGGTGTCCCCTCACTCACCAGGGTTGCCCCTTGGTGACATGCTTCATCATTGGGGCCATCCCAGTCCTCTACGGCCTGGGGCGTGCTGCGACTTGCGAATTACGTAGGAGCACTTACAAATGACTATGTGTGGTGCAGATGTGATAGTGGAGTGGACTAAGTGATGTGTTAAGGGATCAATTTAGAAGCCTAGAGAGAGCCAAGAAATGCAGTCACAGTCAGAGAAAAAGGCAAGGGATACTGTATCTATGTGGTTGTAGTGGTCCTGTTGGAAGTGGTAAGTAAGTTGCCTGCAGAAAAAAAATCCTCCTATTAGCGGCACTCCTCCATTGCAGCCGACGCTTCGTCCATCGATGTTGGTCACCAGAAGACACCCTGTAAAAAAAAGCACAGCATAGACAAACAATTGAACATAAACAATTCTTTGGGTACAAACCTATCCATCAATCTTTGAAAGTGCATGCACTACTGCATGCATGTCAGTGAAAAGTAAGTAGTACATTCGACAACTGTGGAAGAAAGAATGCAACAGTAAAGGGCCTATGTGTAAATTATTGATAACGATATTCAACATAAGGTCTCTGTAGCCAGATACCCGAGAGCCTTGCTGGTCACTATAAATCCATTCACAACAACACTCAGTGGGGTTGGTCTGGAAGGTATAGTAGATAGAAAAGGAGAAATTGCTTTTTTTCTAGGTGTCCCCTCACTCACCAGGGTTGCCCCTTGGTGACATGCTTCATCATTGGGGCCATCCCAGTCCTCTACGGCCTGGGGCGTGCTGCGACTTGCGAATTACGTAGGAGCACTTACAAATGACTATGTGTGGTGCAGATGTGATAGTGGAGTGGACTAAGTGATGTGTTAAGGGATCAATGTAGAAGCCGAGAGAGAGCCAAGAAATGCAGTCACAGTCAGAGAAAAAGGCAAGGGATACTGTATCTATGTGGTTGTAGTGGTCCTGTTGGAAGTGGTAAGTAAGTTGCCTGCAGAAAAAAAATCCTCCTATTAGCGGCACTCCTCCATTGCAGCCGACGCTTCGTCCATCGATGTTGGTCACCAGAAGACACCCTGTCCACTGCCTGCCTGATGCTGAATTGTGGCTCGCTACTGTGAAGCCTGACTCCATCCTTTTTTCCCCATTGCAGAGACTGAAACCCGGCCTGTAATTATTCAACGAAAAACAGGAAGTGATATAATATTACAACACCACTGATAAATAAATATAAGGTATGTAGGCTGTGGAGTGCAAAAAGTCACAATTTGTTTTTCCTAGTAGACAGTACAATATTTTTGAAAGTGCGTACTCTGAGTCACCTTTTGAAGGATAAATAAGTATGGGCAAATTAATGTAGCGGATCTTGCCCCTCAAGCTAGGTGTACTGTAAACTGTGTTTTAGAACAAAATTAGATCTTCCTAGCAGTGCTCCCACCCAGACCCTTACTAAAGCCAGTCGCAAAAATGTAGAAGACCCCCAATCAAATCTCAAAAAACGAGGCCTAGCAGAAAACTGGTGACAAAACTTACTTTGAAAGTAAAAGTAGGCCGAAGTACCCTAATTACCCATTACCCACCGTGGATTGCATTCAAACCACTTGCAAGCAACCAAGCAAGCAAAAGTAGCCATAGCCAGCATCGCTCCAAGACTCGAAATCCCCCCCACTCAAACACATGCAATAGAAATACTGCTAACCCTAACGAACCCTAAGTTAAGAATAGTGGCAAAGGCTTTCTTTAACTATGCCAAATCCCCCCTTTCCCACCATGGGTTTTCTTCAAATGACTTGCAACCAAAATTACACATTCTCACGAGTGCTCTAAGACCCCAGAACTCAGTTGGAAAAATCTAGAACACCCCGAAACACATGCAATCCTGCTGCTAGGGCTAACCCTAACGAACCCTAAGTTACAAAAAGTGCCAAAACTAAAGGCTTTTCCGGGCGGATTTTGTCCCAACCACTTCTACCCGGTATTAGACCTTCCCAGGAATGCCCCAAGACCCGGCAACCCACCCGCCAAGAAGCGTAACACCCCCAAACAGGCCAAAAGCAAAATCTCATACTTGCAATATTTCTGGGCCTTCGGTCCAAACGCGCTGCGTAGCTAGGCCATAAGTCGGGGTTGGCACGACGGATTTCCTGAAAAGCAAATGCAATCAAGATTAGAGTGTCCCAGCAGTGCTCCCAGACCACGAAACTCACCCGCAAACAGACGGAACCCCCCCTAAGAGCACCTCAAAGGCAAGCAAGTCATCAAAAACACAAAAAAAATTCCGCCTGGGATTTGGTCCAAAACACTTTTATCCGGTATTAGAGCTTCCCAGCAATGGCCCCAGAGCCGTCAACCCAGGAGAAAACGAGTAGAAGACCCCCAAACAGCCAAAGAGCAAAAGTACAAAAATGGGGACTTAGTCAATTTTTCACAAATTTCCCAAATCACTCCGCGCGCGCTCTGCAGCTAGGCCCTAAGTCCCCTCTGCCACCATGGATTTGCTTCAAACCTCTTGCAAAGTAAAGTATATATAGCCAGCAGTGCTCCCAGACCACGAAACTCACCCACAAACACCAGGAAGCCCCCCAAACAGGCCCCCGGAAACGCTACATAGAGCAAAATGTCAGAAATAGCCAAAAAAAAAATCGGCCTGGATTTTGTCCCAACCACTTCTACCCGGTATTAGACCTTCCCAGGAATGCCCCAAGACCCGTCAACCCACCCGCCAAGAAGCATAACACCCCCAAACAGGCCAAAAGCAAAATCTCATACTTGCAATATTTCTGGGCCTTCGGTCCAAACGCGCTGCGTAGCTAGGCCATAAGTCGGGGTTGGCACGACGGATTTCCTGAAAAGCAAATGCAATCAAGATTAGAGTGTCCCAGCAGTGCTCCCAGACCACGAAACTCACCCACAAACACCAGGAAGCCCCCCAAACAGGCCCCCGAAAACGCTACATAGAGCAAAATGTCAGAAATAGCCAAAAAAAAATCGGCCTGGATTTTGTCCCAACCACTTCTACCCGGTATTAGACCTTCCCAGGAATGCCCCAAGACCCGTCAACCCACCCGCCAAGAAGCATAACACCCCCAAACAGGCCAAAAGCAAAATCTCATACTTGCAATATTTCTGGGCCTTCGGTCCAAACGCGCTGCGTAGCTAGGCCATAAGTCGGGGTTGGCACGACGGATTTCCTGAAAAGCAAATGCAATCAAGATTAGAGTGTCCCAGCAGTGCTCCCAGACCACGAAACTCACCCACAAACACCAGGAAGCCCCCCAAACAGGCCCCCGAAAACGCTACATAGAGCAAAATGTCAGAAATAGCCAAAAAAAAATCGGCCTGGATTTTGTCCCAACCACTTCTACCCGGTATTAGACCTTCCCAGGAATGCCCCAAGACCCGTCAACCCACCCGCCAAGAAGCATAACACCCCCAAACAGGCCAAAAGCAAAATCTCATACTTGCAATATTTCTGGGCCTTCGGTCCAAACGCGCTGCGTAGCTAGGCCATAAGTCGGGGTTGGCACGACGGATTTCCTGAAAAGCAAATGCAATCAAGATTAGAGTGTCCCAGCAGTGCTCCCAGACCACGAAACTCACCCACAAACACCAGGAAGCCCCCCAAACAGGCCCCTGAAAACGCTACATAGAGCAAAATGTCAGAAATAGCCAAAAAAAAAATCGGCCTGGATTTTGTCCCAACCACTTCTACCCGGTATTAGACCTTCCCAGGAATGCCCCAAGACCCGTCAACCCACCCGCCAAGAAGCATAACACCCCCAAACAGGCCAAAAGCAAAATCTCATACTTGCAATATTTCTGGGCCTTCGGTCCAAACGCGCTGCGTAGCTAGGCCATAAGTCGGGGTTGGCACGACGGATTTCCTGAAAAGCAAATGCAATCAAGATTAGAGTGTCCCAGCAGTGCTCCCAGACCACGAAACTCACCCACAAACACCAGGAAGCCCCCCAAACAGGCCCCCGAAAACGCTACATAGAGCAAAATGTCAGAAATAGCCAAAAAAAAATCGGCCTGGATTTTGTCCCAACCACTTCTACCCGGTATTAGACCTTCCCAGGAATGCCCCAAGACCCGTCAACCCACCCGCCAAGAAGCATAACACCCCCAAACAGGCCAAAAGCAAAATCTCATACTTGCAATATTTCTGGGCCTTCGGTCCAAACGCGCTGCGTAGCTAGGCCATAAGTCGGGGTTGGCACGACGGATTTCCTGAAAAGCAAATGCAATCAAGATTAGAGTGTCCCAGCAGTGCTCCCAGACCACGAAACTCACCCACAAACACCAGGAAGCCCCCCAAACAGCCCCCCGAAAACGCTACATAGAGCAAAATGTCAGAAATAGCCAAAAAAAAATCGGCCTGGATTTTGTCCCAACCACTTCTATCCGGTATTAGACCTTCCCAGGAATGCCCCAAGACCCGTCAACCCACCCGCCAAGAAGCATAACACCCCCAAACAGGCCAAAAGCAAAATCTCATACTTGCAATATTTCTGGGCCTTCGGTCCAAACGCGCTGCGTAGCTAGGCCATAAGTCGGGGTTGGCACGACGGATTTCCTGAAAAGCAAATGCAATCAAGATTAGAGTGTCCCAGCAATGCTCCCAGACCACGAAACTCACCCACAAACAGACGGAACCCCCCCCTAAGAGCACCTCAAAGGCAAGCAAGTCATCAAAAACACAAAAAATTTTCCGCCTCGGATTTGGTCCAAACCACTTTTAGTGCTTCCCAGCAATGGCCCCAGACCCGTCAACTCACCTGCAAAGAGGTAGAACAACACCCCCACAAGTGCTGAGTCTTTCTTCATTGGGCGTAAACCAGCCCTCTGCTTTGATGGAAATAGGAGTCTGGAGGAGGAGGATAGAGGAGCATGTTCTTCTGAACTTGTGAACCTGAGGAATGCAGACTGCGGCACCTTCAAATAAATTAGCAAACAAGTGAAGACAGTTCTGCTGATGGGCTTGTTTTTGTGATTATCTGATTAAAGTTTGAATTATATTAACTGTGCACAACAAAGAAAGACAGACACACAGGAATAAAAGTGAATAAGGATGAAAAAGAAAGTTATTGATTCGTTGTCTCATTTTCAGGGCTCGAAGTCGGTATCACGGTCCAGGAATAAGAATAAGGCTTCGTCATCATACTCTGCAAATTCAGGCAGGGTGAGCTCAGTGTCACCTGACAGAGTAGAAATTCCCTCATCTATGTTGCTGGCCACCTCCTCTTCATCCGGCACGCTCTCTCGTACTCTGAAATCTGGTGGTATGAGGTGCTGATTCATCTTGATCATTGTTAACCTCTCCACATTTTTGGGCGAGAGGCGGCTCCGTTTGGGAGTTACAATCCCACCAGCCGCACTGAAAACCCGTTCAGAAGACACGCTTGCGAGTGGGCAAGACAAGTAGTTTAAAGCCAGGTTGGTGAGCTGTGGCCACAATTCTTTTTTCCCATGCCAATACGCCAATGGGTCAGAATTAACATAGACCTCTGTTGAGTCATTCAGATAGTCCTTCACCATCGACTCAAGGTCCTCATCCAAGGTTCCTCCACTTTGCTTAGCTCTTGCTGTGCCTCTGACCTTTTGAGAACCAAACCCACGCAGAGCTAGCCAATCCTCTTCAGCCTCCAATGTTTCTGTTGTCTTTCGTGCAGATGATCCGGTTGCCGGTGTCTTTAACGGCTGAGAGGTCACTTGTGCCACAGCCACAGGTGCAGAAGTGGATTGTTTTGACTGGGGATGGCCTGCTGATGTACTGCCATTTCCTTCAATTTCCAGCCGTTCTGTTTCAAACTTCTTGGCTGACAAGGCTAGCCAACGTTTGTACTTTAGAACATGTTCATCATCAAAAGGAAAGAATGCTTGGCCTGCCAGCGCCTTTTTGTAGCGTGGATCCAGAATAGTAGCACAAATGTAATGCTGTTCTGAGTGGATCTTTTTAAGACGTTCATCACCGTGTAGGAGCTCTAATAATTGCTCGGCCAGAAGCAAAGAGTCTTGGTTTTTATCTTTTCTAAACACAGAACACACCTCCTTCAGTTGGTCCTCCAGCATGTACAACAATGGGATAGCTTTTCCCAAATTAGAGTCCTCCTTGCTGACTGCACGCGTGAAGAACTCAAAAGGACGAAGCATGCGTGTCAGGCTTTCAACTATGTTCCATTGCGGCCCACCCATCCTCAGCTCCTCTGCACCCTCTTTAAGGAAATATTGATCGAGTTCCGTATACTGCTCATACAGACGCTCAAGCATGTAGAAGGTTGAGTTCCAACGTGTTACCACCTCCTGGATGAGTGCTTTCACTGGCATTTGATGTTGATATAGCAGGCTCCTCAGCTGCTTCCGGGCCTTAAAAGAATGGCTGAAATGCTTGCACATTTTTCGGCAGGTGTCCAATACACCGTACGCTGCACTGCCTTTATTACCCAAGAATTTTTGGACAACCAGGTTTATACAGTGCGCCAAACACGGCACTCTGAAATAGTAACCGTCCCTCATGGCCTTAACTATATTGGAGCCATTGTCCGTGGAAACATAACCAACCTTGCGTTTTAGTGGGGACAGACAGTTAAGGACCTTTGTGTTAAAGACATCCAAAATGTTTTCTGCTGTGTGACGTTTCTCCAAACCAAACATGGCTAGTGTTGCATGTTTCCGAGCACCTTTAAAAACAATGTTAGTGTCAACACCTGAGTTTAGCTTTGCTTTAGCCCCTGAAAAAGAGACCCAGTGTGCAGTGATGCACATGTAATCAGCGCCTGCGCCACTGGTCCACATGTCTGTTGTCAGATGTATAGTGTGAACAGCACTCTTCTGCAAAGCTGCCCCAATCACCTTCAGAACATCTTCATGTAGTGCTGGAACCGCAACTCGTGCAAAATAGAACCGGCTAGGAACCTTCCATTTAGGGCAGAGCGCTGTCACTAATTCTAGAAAACCAACCCCTTCTACAAAAGAAAAAGGGAGAAGGTCCAGAGCTAGCATTTTAGCCAGCTTAGTGTTATACAGACGGGTCATTGGGTGGTTGCGTTCATATTGCGCTTCTGTAAACAACATCTTTTTAATGTTGCCCTGGACCAAGGATTTACGGGATGATGATGATCTCTTCGACCCAGTTACGCTCGCTGATGAACTTTTCCGCATTGATGTCTCACTCTCTCCCACACTCTTAGTGTGGCTCCCATGGGGTGTGCTGCTGACAGGGGAACTGGGTGTAAGTGAAGTGTTTGAATCGTCTTCTACCTCCTCGTCATCACCAGATGAAAAAACAACGTTTTCATTGCGTGCAATTGCGGCTTCCTTGATCGTGTGTAGGTGCGCAAACCATTGGACATCGTGCGTTCTCCTAAGATGACCTCTCTGGCCTCCGGTACCATAGTTGGAACCCAACTTACCACGACTAACTCGAAGCTTACAAATGCTACAAATGGCTACGTTTTCATTTTTTGGGCAAACACTAAAGAAGTCCCAAACTGGAGACTTGAAATGTCTTCGGGGGCCGGAGGAGGCGGCGATACTGGTGGTGGTGGTCCTGCTGCTAATGCCAGATGAAGTGGAGGATGTGGATTGCCGAACTTCAGTACGTTTTGCACTTTCACCACCACGAATTGAGGTCGAGGACGAGGTGGGTACCTTCTTGCGAAGAAATATGGAAGCGGTAGGTTTTGGTGTACTACTTAACTCCAAATCTAATGATTCCATTTCCATTGCCTCCTCGCCGACATCATCATCACGCTCAGCAGCTTCTCGGGATAGGGTCAAAATGTCTCTTTGCTGCATGCCCGGTGGGGCTGCAGTGACCTTTGTGATGACTGGCTCGTCGTCATCGTGAGAGGCTTCATCACCAGCAGTATCTGTCACTTCTTGTTGAGCCTCATCACACTCCATAGGTTTGAGTTTTTGGACGACCTTCCTTTTACGCTTAGGTACCGGTGTCAGATCATGGTGTGCCTCACTCTCAGGCTGCCGTGGTGGTACCCATTCGTCATCCAGATCATCAGAAGGCGGTGGGCTTGAAGAAGATGTAGACACCCCCCTTGATCTTTTCCTTGCTAGGGATGTGGAAGACAATGAATGATCATCAGGAAGAGTGGCTTCCAATGATACCTCGGCTTCATTGTCGATTTCCTGATGTGCCCCTACTTCGGGAGGAACAACTATTGTGGGCACTTGTGAACCTCCATGCACCTTTGCTTGCGCATCTCCTTTTGCTGCCTCTCCTTCCACATGTACTTGGGTGTGTACTTGCACATGGTGTTGTTGTTGCGGCTGTGTTGATTCAGGGACATTGCTGCTACTTTCTTGCGATGAGCCAACATCACTGGTCGATGGTGATTGGAGAAGTACACTGACTGCCTCTGAAGCACTCAAGGGCTTTGACTTAAGTTGGCGTGGTGGTGGAGGCACTGAACCCAATGGAGCAGGGGTGCTGCTCCCAGCTTGGTCCCCAGCAGAACCTGCTGCAGCAGGCGTACTTTTTTTTTTGCTCCCAAAAAACGTGGCGGGTGGCACACCAGCCTCCTTGGTACCTTGCTTCTTCTGCTCCTTACTAGCAACTTTCTTGCTAGAGGAGCTACGGAGAACTTTCTTTGGGGGCGGGGCCATCTTCTTCAGAGCAGGTCAGACAGCAGGCCGCAGTTGCACGAATTGTAGAGTTGTCTGAGGCCAGACGTGACGTCGCGTGACGTTATGCTGCACACACACACCGCTGCAGGACTTCTTCCTGGCACTGGTGGTTCTCTTGAGTCTTGTGCACCTAAAAAAAATGGAAGACAGAGGAACATCAGTTCAGTTATAGAGCACAAAAAAAATCGAAAAACACTGCAAAATCAGCACAATCCCAATCCATCCATGCCCTCCATAATGTTTAAATTCAAGACAACCCACAGAAAGACTAGGCCCATGCAAGACTCACTAGTACCCCTGGGCATAAATAAAGGTTGAAAAGTAGGCAAAATGGTTGGAGGCCTAACAACAAAGCCTGCATTCAAAATGGCCACTTGCCTGCCAGCACATGGCCAGTGCCTGTAGCTGCACTCAAAATGGCCACCAGCCACATGGCATGTCCCTCCCCATGAACACCCCCAAAAATCAAAAAACACTGCAAAATCAGCACAATCCCATTCCATCCATGGCCTCCATGATGTTTAAATTCAAGACAACCCACAGAAAGACTAGGCCCATGCAAGACTCACTACCCCTGGGCATAAATAAAGGTTGAAAAGTAGGCAAAATGGTTGGAGGCCTAACAACAAAGCCTGCATTCAAAATGGCCACTTGCCTGCCAGCACATGGCCAGTGCCTGTAGCTGCACTCAAAATGGCCACCAGCCACATGGCATGTCCCTCCCCATGAACACCCCCAAAAATCGAAAAACACTGCAAAATCAGCACAATCCCATTCCATCCATGCCCTCCATGATGTTTAAATTCAAGACACCCCACAGAAAGACTAGGCCCATGCACCACTCACTACCCCTGGTCAAGGCCCCAACAACAGGTCAAAAATCGAAAAACACAGAAAAATCAGCACAATCCCATTCAATCCATGCCCTCCATGATGTTTAAGTTGAAGACAGTCCACAGAAAGACTAGGCCCATGCTAGACTCAAATACCCCTGGTGAAAAGGCCACAAGTACAGGCCCAGAAAACGAAAATCACTGAAAAATCTGCACAATCCCATTCAATCCATGCCCTCCATGATGTTTAAGTTGAAGACAGCCCACAGAAAGACTAGGCCCATGCTAGACTCAAATACCCCTGGTGAAAAGGCCACAAGTACAGGCCCAAAAAACGAAAATCACTGAAAAATCTGCACAATCCCATTCCATCCATGGCCTCCATGATGTTTAAATTCAAGACAACCCACAGAAAGACTAGGCCCATGCAAGACTCACTACCCCTGGGCATAAATAAAGGTTGAAAAGTAGGCAAAATGGTTGGAGGCCTAACAACAAAGCCTGCATTCAAAATGGCCACTTGCCTGCCAGCACATGGCCAGTGCCTGTAGCTGCACTCAAAATGGCCACCAGCCACATGGCATGTCCCTCCCCATGAACACCCCCAAAAATCGAAAAACACTGCAAAATCAGCACAATCCCATTCCATCCATGGCCTACATGATTTTTAAATTCAAGACGGCCCATGCACCACTCACTACCCCTGGTCAAGGCCCCAACAACAGGTCAAAAATCGAAAAACACAGAAAAATCAGCACAATCCCATTCCATCCATGCCCTCCATGATGTTTAAATTCAAGACACCCCACAGAAAGACTAGGCCCATGCAACACTCACTACCCCTGGTGAAAAGGCCACAAGTACAGCCCAAAAAAACGAAAATCACTGAAAAATAAGCACAATCCCAAGCCATCCAGCCCCTCCATGATGTTTAAATTCAAGACACCCCACAGAAAGACTCAGTCCACCCACCACTGAGTACCCCTGGGCAAAAGGCCCCAAAACAGCCCAAAAATCGAAAATTCCAAAATTTTAATTGCAGCAACTGTATTGCCCCAAACAAACTTATTGTAAAATTTCTAATCCAACAGTGATCCAAAGAAAGTCAAAAAGGCCTCAAATCCAAAGATCCAGCAGCATCCACAAAAAGTAATCCTTCCAGCTGCACATCCAAATGAAAAGTGACCAGGAGATGGACAAAGAACTGGGAGGAGCCTGCTGAACAGGAACAGGAAGTTGAAGACTATGGGGCACTTCCTTCCTCCCACCCCCCTGCACCCCTCCCCAAAATGGACTCCTCGCTAAAAAAGTGCAGGCAAATGTCAAACTAAGGAGTTATTCACATAAAAATCATCATTTCTAGAAGGTTTATGCTGCTTGCTGGTGGATTTCTTGTGCAGAATTGCAAATTTATATTTTCGCTCGCCGCATCTCAAATCTCGCAATTGCGAAGTACCGCGAGACGTGATCTCGCCGTACTCGCGTTGACAAACTATCGCTGGCAAGCCGCGATGACGTAATCGCGCTCGCCAATTCCCGCGGGATCACACAGCAAGATCCAAAATGGCGCAGCACTCGCAAACTATCGAAAAAAACAACTCGGCAAACGATGATAAACGCCGCGCGCCGCAAAAATTGTATCACCAACGCTGCGCGCCGCCAAAAAAATCCGCTGCGTGCGAATTTGCGGATTTTGCGGGAAATCCGCAAATCTCGCCGATTGCGGATTTCCCGAAAATCCGCAAAATCCGCGAGCGTAACGGATTTTCCGCCCATGCTTAGTGTTTTCGTCATGTTCGATCGATGGATTCACTGTGTATTCAGAGGTTTTCGTTCTGAACCTTTGGGTTCCATTTTGTGTATGGCAGCCATTTTGTGGTTGCCCTCACATAGGCCGATGACTACGGCCGAATGAGTCTTTGGGACACTTACACCTTTAGATGACTCCCAGATGACCTGAGCAAACTGACTCCGTTGCCCGAAGCTAACTTGTTGAGCCAGTTCCTTGTTCGGCAGCTGGTCAAGATAGAGATCAAAGAGCAGGACATTGCTGAGTTTATGGTACACGCACACACCCTTCTATCTTGCTTCTCATCTGTTTCTGTTCCTTCTTTTATGGCCTATTTATGGTTTGGGTTATGGTTCTTTTGTTATGAGTTCGTCCGGCCTGTCCGAGCAAGAATGTTGGGTTTTCCCGTGTAATTGATGGTGGGCTGGACAACTGAAAAGTGGGATTGTCGTTATGCGATACCCTTTTGCAATGTCACTTGTGATTGGATAGTTTGTAAATAATTGTTGTTTGTCAGGAATGTGATGTTTAGCATAAAAGGCGATGTCTCGCAATACGAAAATTGTGCAGTCTCTAGCGAACCACCCGTGTCGTGCTTCGTAGATTTCTGTTCCTGGTTGCAGCCAATAAATTTGATCTTTGACGTCACCGAGAAGTATCCTGTGTCTCTGTATTCTAAGACAGGAGAACTCGAAGATTTTGGGCGTGCCCCTGGCGCTGCTGGGTTCTAAAACCCGGTTCTTCACTAGAATCAAACTCTCCAGGATGGGCGGGAGATCTTTCTCCTACCTGGGTCCATCACTATGGAACTCTCTCCCCCTGACATCCGTAAAGAATCTATCTACACACGCTTTCGCAGATCCCTCAAGACCTGGCTATTTAACCAATAGCTCTGTCTATCGGTATAAGTAAGCTATTCCCTGCACTTAGTCCGTCCAGTGCCGGGAAACCTTTTTTGGGTAGCTGTCGCGCTCTATAAGCTCAATAAATAAATAAATAAACAAATAACGATAAGGGCAGCCGCCCTCAAAGGACATGCTTATGTGGCCACTAATTACCCAGATCCTCAATTGCTACAACAGGTATCGCAAGACAGGGTCGCAAATGTTTCAATTATCCCAAATAATTATACTTCCAAACTACACCCGGGAGACACAAAAACAACAGAGATCCTTTGACAAGTTAAACAAAACTTAAGTCCCTCAACCTCCTATACATGCTCATCTTCCTCTGCGCAACTCAGGCAATCTAGCCAGCGCTATATAAAACTTCTAAAATAAAGGCCACTCTCACTTCTTCAAAACCCGGAAGCAGTATGGGAATGAGTGACTGAAAGGCCTCCTCTGCAATGCTCTGGAACAGATTCTGGAACCTCCCCAAACTCGCAGACTTCCTTACGTCCCCAGGCTGTGAAACACAAGCAACAATGGCAGGGCAGATCTCGAAGGGTGCATAGGCTCTCCTCAGGCTCTCCGGACGCATCGGGTACATAGATCTAGGCACACAACATTCCGACTGCGTCACAATCGAGAGAAGCTCAGCTGAACACTGAGGGCGAATCCGACCCCACGTACAACCCTATGAATGAGGTTACTGAGAAACATTCAAGCAATGTACCGAAATAAAGTTTAAACTACAGAAGACACAAAACCCAGCAATGCCGATATACGATGCGCTATTGAAGGATGCCCACCATCAGCAAACCCCTAACTTACTTTTCAGATATTTGGTTTTGGGTGTTTAAAGGCGATAGATGCTTCAGAAGAGGAAGAATGGCAAGGAGGAAAGCTGGGGGATGGGATGCTAGTTAACTTTTTGCTTTGTTATTACATGCCTCGCCGATATGCTGTGCACTACACACACTGCAACAAAGGAACCTCGACCCATGACCCCAACCCAAGGGACCCTCTGGTTCTTCACCATTGGCCCCCTCCCTGAGGGATGTCACCTGGAACCATGCCACCCATTGACCCCATAACAGATCACAAGACAATGACCTGTAATGTCAATGTACCTCTAGATCGAATTAAGCAAACGTTAGTCCTCCGCTATAACAAACAACTCCACTCGTCTTTTCTTATGATGCAGAAAACACACCTTCTGAGCCCTAGCTGCCCTCTTCTTAAACCTTTCAGCTATGATAAAGTTTTCCACGTGGGATTTACTAGGGGCTTCAGAGGTGTTGCTATATTGCTCCATAAATCTTTCCCCCTCACTGTCATCAATACGGTGACTGACCCCTGGGCAGATGCATGAGGGTGGAGGGTCTTCTGGAGAGATGTCCCGACAACATTCTGAGTGTATATGCCCCACGTCACTTGCCATACCAAGCATATGCAGCACTCACGAATCTCCCCACAGGCACCACTATGATTGGACGAGACTTTAACGCCGCACTGGACCCCAAGATGGATAAAACAGGTGCTCCACACCAGAACAACGCACAAGGGCGAAATAGATCAAAGGAATAGCTGGACTCCCTGTGACTTTGTGACATATGGCGGACCAGGCACCCCGAGACAAAGCCTGACTTCACACATCAGCGGAACTCAAAATACTCTTAAGCATCAATCTCCTATGAGACCCCGCAACAGACATAGTACGCGTCAGTCAGAAGAGATTCTCCTCAGGGGCATCTCGGACACCCTCACCCATCAAAGGTTATTTTGGGAACCATATTGCTACTGCCCGTACTGTGTGGTGACTCAACCCCTGGTTCCTCCTGGATGAGCTCTGAGCAGGCTTCCTTGCCACCAAACTGCAGGCTTATTTCCAAGCTAATGAGAATGCTCTGCCTCTCAATCGTGCTGCAGAAACGTTTTTGGTCACGTTTTAAAAGCTGCCGAAAACACATCTATTTTCAACTTCCTGTTAAATCTATTATTCATGTTTCTTGCCCCAGCTTTAGCAGGAGGCACCTCTTTTTGGGGTAATCGCACGATTTGTATATTTAAAAACAAATCAAATCCACCCATAAAGGAGACCCGTACAGATTAAACACCAGATTCCCAAATGTAAACTTACACTTTTGTGTAAGTTTATGATTGTTTGCTATTCACAAAGGCATTTTACTAGTAGTGTCTTCACAATGGTGGAGTCTCCACACATAAAAAAGATAGGACTGTCAGCCTTACGGACAGTCGTAAAGATACTACTAGCAAAATACCTTTGTGAATAGCAAACAATTACAACTTTACAAAAAAGTGTAAGTTTACCTTTGTGAATCAGGCCCTAAATACCTGCCACCCTGGGAAGACCAACTTACACAAACATCCTTGTATTTCCAAACTCAATCAGTGCCCCAAAGAAAGGAAGCATTATCAAGATAAGAAGATCCATTCCATGGAACTCTGTCTAGCTGGATCTCAAAAACATCTAAGCACTCCACTTCACAAAAGCCATTTAAACCTGGCAGTTGTATCAATTTTGTCAGGCCTCTGAGCTCTGTGTTTTTTTGTGTACCTCACCGCTTTCAGTCTCAAAAAATGTTGGATGGATGGGTGAATGGATGGATGGTTGGATGAACGTATGCACTCTTTTGCTGCTTGACGCCTTTTAGGAGAGTAATGTGCCCCGCATATTAGCACAGCACCTTTGCCCCGTGTAACCAAAGTTATTGGTTACTTGTGTCTGAACATTTTGTGACCAGGCTCACATGGTAGTCCTGCATGCCCGCTGTAGTTTATGCCTTGTAACTGACCACAAGACCCAGGCCTGGCTCTGAGGTCTGGAGGGAGCATAAATGGCACACTGTAGTGGACATGAGAATACCACCTACATCCCAGGACATATATATTAAGCGGTGGTGGCAGAGTATAATTTTTCTGATTGATAATACAAAATAGACTTTTGCTCCTGTTTAGGTATGAGTGTGGTGCCTACAGTCCCCTCAAAATTCCATGAATGCAATGGCCAGATACTGCACTGACGTGTATATGCTGCACGTATGTTGATTGATAGCAAGACTTCATGGTTATTGTGAGTGTATGGTTGCAAAGACCATTAAATCCATTCCATATCCATTTAGATGGCTCTAGTAAAGCAGAGCACAAGACTGAGGTTGTGGCACAACCTTCGCCGACAGAGATAGCTTGCGGTCAGAGTAGAAGCATGTAACCTCAGACACTGAAGTGTAACAGATTGGAGCCCGGAATACATTAGAAATGCAAGAGTGGCATTTGTTAGCAAAGGGCTACTGATCAGCTCTTATTGAGCACCGACATTTGGCTGTTGGCGGTTGTGAGTAGATGAGGAAAGGGATCTCTGTTGTTCAGTGAGGATCTTCTTGTCTCGTTCGCACTCTGGGGCCGATTAGGATGGCGGACGGAAACGTGCTCCGTCCGCCGTGGAAGGTGTCAAGATACTCCGGACCTGGCCGCGGAAAAACCGCATTAGCGATTAGGATCAAATGTGACCGAAACGCCGTCCGCGGCGGACGGAGCACAACAATCCCCGTCCGCGGCGGTCGAAGTACAGCTGATTCCGCGGCATGCGGACGGAACCCACAAAACACCGACCGCCGCGTACGCACATGACCAGGAGAACAACAACCTCCCCCGCGATACCTGCGTACATTCCGTGTCCGCAATTAGGATAACTCCGCAAGTACCCCGGTAGTCACCGCGATCCACGTCCGCGGCGGTAGCAATGCAATGAGAAACGGGGCACCACAGCGGAAGTCCAACATCCCTACAGTCATTCAAATGGCATACATACCGACAGAATCCATCACCAAACACAGCAAAATGGACGACAACCCACCTGACACAACTAAACCAAACACAAGACACAATTACCCACCCCCAAAAACTGCATAGACCACACCTGACAACACACCCGCCTATCACCTGACTGCCAATCAACATTCACACAGGGCCAACACACAGACTATAAATTGACTCCCACCCACTCCCGAAATCCTCTGCATCCCAGCATAGCTGACAGCAGGAGACAATACTTGACTTGACAAACAGCAAACTATTTGATTCAGACACATAACCCACACCCAAACACACCCAAAGACACCCTGCACACAAACACCCACCACACCACACCCAAACAGCACACACCAGCACCTCCGCACTCCACACAAACACACCCCCCGAGCACCATGGCACCCAAAAAAAATCCTAAATTCTCCGACACCGAGCTCAAGGTAATGGTGGAAGAGATCCTTCGTGTGGAACCCCACATCTTCGGGTCCCTCGTGCAGCAGACGAGCATAGCTCGGAAGAACAGCCTGTGGGACCGCATCGTGACCAGGGTCAATGCCTCCGGGAGCGTTCCGCGAACCAAGGCAGACATCCAGAGGCGGTGGCACGACCTGAAGACCCGGGTGAAGTCTATAAGAGCCAAGAACTACGTCCGGGCCAACCATACCGGCGGTGGAACCCCCCCGGAGCCCCTACCATACACCGAGTGGGAGGAGAGGGTGCTGACCATCCTGCACCCTGACACCCTCGATGGACTTCCTGATGGAGAAGAGGCTGGTAAGTACCAACCAACCACCACAAACACAACAACACGGTGTGGGCCACACAACTCTGAAGACACATCCCACATACCCCAGCCTTGCATGCAGTCCACATACTCACCAACCTCTAAAGCACTCCTACAGGCCCCCATGTCCATAGAGAGGGTGGTGGTGGTGTGTGGGGTGTGTGAGGGGTCACTAGTCCTACTTCCAACAGGCCCCCATGTCCATAGAGAGGGAGGTGGTGGTGGGTGGGGTGTGTGAGGGGTCACTAGTCCTACTTCCAACAGGCCCCCATGTCCATAGAGAGGGAGGTGGTGGTGGGTGGGGTGTGTGAGGGGTCGGAACTACAACTTCCAACAGGCCCCCATGTCCATAGAGAGGGTGGTGGTGGTGGGTGGGGTGTGTGAGGGGTCACTAGTCCTACTTCCAACAGGCCCCCATGTCCATAGAGAGGGAGGTGGTGGTGGGTGGGGTGTGTGAGGGGTCGGAACTACAACTTCCAACAGGCCCCCATGTCCATAGAGAGGGTGGTGGTGGTGGGTGGGGTGTGTGAGGGGTCACTAGTCCTACTTCCAACAGGCCCCCATGTCCATAGAGAGGGAGGTGGTGGTGGGTGGGGTGTGTGAGGGGTCGGAACTACAACTTCCAACAGGCCCCCATGTCCATAGAGAGGGAGGTGGTGGTGGGTGGGGTGTGTGAGGGGTCGGAACTACAACTTCCAACAGGCCCCCATGTCCATAGAGAGGGAGGTGGTGGTGGGTGGGGTGTGTGAGGGGTCACTAGTCCTACTTCCAACAGGCCCCCATGTCCATAGAGAGGGTGGTGGTGGTGGGTGGGGTGTGTGAGGGCTCGGAACTACAACTTCCAACAGGCCCCCATGTCCATAGAGAGGGAGGTGGTGGTGGGTGGGGTGTGTGAGGGGTCACTAGTCCTACTTCCAACAGGCCCACATGTCCATAGAGAGGGTGGTGGTGGTGGGTGGGGTGTGTGCCAATGCCGACTGATTTTCAACCATAAATACATGTACACGTATAGGCAACATTACTCATCATCACATTATTCTTTTGCAGGGGATCCTAATCTGAGTGCCGCCATTGACACCAGGCCTCCAGCATCCCCAAACTCCGAGCACTCATGGGACGATTGTGCAGCCAACTCCGGGGCAGAGGATGGTGCCGGATCGAGCAGCCAGCCAGGGACCTCTGCCACGCAGGTCACACCTGCAACTACAACGACTACGGGCACTGGCATCACAACAACACCGGCGACTCGGACCTGCACAGCTGCCTCCAGCACCACCTCCACCACCACCACTACTACCACCACTTCTGCCCCTGCCGCCCTGCCCAACCCCAACGCCAACGCTGGGCCAGCGCCATCCCAGCCACGCAGGGAGACAGTCAGGCAACCCACCACTGCAAGGGCAGATCCTGCAGGCAGGAGCAGGGCGGAAAGAAGGGCTGAGGACACAACACTGATTGCCGTGCAACAGTGCCATGAAGCACTAGTCCGGGTGGAGGCGGGCTATGCACGTAGCCAGGAACATGCAGACCGGGCCCACCAGGACTTTGTGGACAACACCGCCATGTTGGGGGCCATCGAGAGGCGGCTTGGCCAACTGGTTGACATTTTCAGCACCAGGGCATCCGCCAACACCACCCCCCACCCCCTCAAACACCGGCACCGGCCACAACACCGCCACCGCCGACTGCGCCCCTGGCGGCGGATGTGTTACCGAATCAGCCTGCGCCCCTAGCTGACCCCGTGCCGGCACAAAGACGGAGGGGCCGTCCGAGGCAGGAAGTGGCCGAGAGCAGTGTTGGAGCACATGGCACACGCTCCAAGAGGAGCCGACAGTGACTCTTTGGAGTACCTGAGCCTCCGATCCAAACGGGAAAGTATCCGGACCCACCTGCCACAGGCCTGCTGCACTAGGCACACACCACCCTATGTGGTGTCTGCACGCCCATCTCATCTACCATTACCTTGGACTCTCACTCCCCCACCCCTTCACTCCTTTGTAAATATGCACCTACACCTATGCACAATCTGTAAATAAATACCACTTACTCACTCAATGATGTGTTGCCTCCATGTTTATTCACATGATTGCATCAGAAACAGACGTAACCAGGTTCAGGGATCCAACAGGTACAGAATAATGCCGCAACGGAGTGACCTAGGGAAACATAGAACCCGCAAACAGACGTTAGTAAACAGCATCACACTCATCCCAACTCACTGCAGTGCAACTTACAACAAACCACACACATCACTACACGAATGGCTGACACTACACACATCATGGAGAAGTGCATGTACTCATAAATGAAGACACACACACACATGCATACATCACATAACAAAACACATAGATGATCCCCAACACAATGACACCAGAGCAGCAAACCTACACAGGGCATACACAAGCAGCACAAGAGGGGCACACTCACAGTCAAGGGAAGTAGCGTGCTATGAGCTGGCGCCTCTGGTCCACACCTTCCTCCTCACCACTATCCTCATCAGTCGACATGGGTGGGTCGGGAGGGCGAGGAACTTGCTGTTCATCTGGGTCCAAGATCAGTGCAATGTTATTTCGCACAGCCAGGTTGTGGAGCATGCAGCAGGCCATCACAATCTTGCATACTTTGCCAGGTGCGTAAGGCAGGGCCCCTCCAGTCTTATCTAGGCACCGAAACCTAGACTTAAGCAGGCCAAATGTTCGTTCCACCACTCGACGTGTCCTACCATGGGCATCGTTGTATCGCATTTCTCCTGCTGTGGTGGGATTGCGAATTGGACTCAGAAGCCAAGGCCTGTTTGGGTAAGCCGAGTCGCCTGTGTATGTGGGAATTAGAGAGAGACATCAGTACCTGAACATGTGGCCACACCAAGCCACCCAAATATCACTCCAGTCACCACAGCATACTCACCAACAAGCCAGGCTTGTGCCGGACGCAGATTTGCCATCAGTCGTGGGACTATGCTGCTCCGCATGATGTGGGCGTCATGTGCAGAGCCAGGAAATCTTGCACACACATGTGAGATAATGTTGTCGGCCTGGCACACCACCTGCACGTTAAGGGAGTGGAAGTGCTTCCGATTCCGAAACACCTGCTCACGTGCCCGTGGCGGGATGATCGCAATATGCGTGCCATCAATTGAACCCACAACGTGTGGAATGCCACCCAGTGCATAAAAGTCTGCCTTGACCGCTGCCAACTCTGCCGCCTGTGGAAAATGTATGTACTCATGCTTGTACAGCATCATGGCTGTCAGTACATCCTTGAGTACCGTGCTAAACATGGCCTGTGACATTCCCCCGGCATGTCCTATAGTGTACTGGAATGTGCCTGTTGCAAAAAAATGGAGTGCCGCCATCACCTTTTGGGTGGGTGAAATTGAGCCTGGATAAGTTCTCCGCGGCTGCAGGTGAGGAGACAACTTGTTCACAAGCTCCAGCAATCGACGTCGATCAAGCCTGAATTTCCGGACCACCTCCTCGTCCACCATGTCCTCCAGCACAGTATATGGGCGATGGACATTTTGAGCCCTCCTGTGTGGGAGTAAATGGAATGGAAGTCAATTCACATACAACGCATGTCTGTGCAACTCACTCACATGTCACCGCACTCTATCCAACATGTAATAGGCAGTGTACGATTTGCTTATGTGTGACACCTCTGATTGTCACAACAACATGGATTGACGTAGCAATGTGCACCCACCAGCTACATGATGTGTTGCAACATGTCCAATGCACTCTGTTGCACCTCAACATCACTGCCAACAAGGCATGTGACATGACCCAAAAGTGACGGTCATTAGTGGCACACCGATGGGCATGGTATGGAAACCATGGGATAGAGCATGAAGTGTGGAGTCACGCAATCACGCACACAACCCTCATCATGCAGCTGCAGACAATTAAACATAGTGCATCGTCAGCTGACATGCACTCATTGACGCCGCCATGGCGGTGCACTGCTTCCGCTGTTGACGTCTGGCCATACGCGGCCCGCGTTCAACATTCCAATTGTCTGCACGTGCTAGAGACCGGGACGGATGCATCATTTGCAACAAAGTTGTAAGAGTGGCGCCACCATGGCGGGGCACGTATTCGGCGGGGGAGGTGGAGGCCAATACAGCCATAAGCTGATGTGCATGCACATGCCAGTTCATGACCCCCTTACAGTGACATTGCATCAGGCAGCCTACACCGGCCGGCCCAGCTCTACCCACTACCGCCGTGCCAGACCTAGCCCTTGACCGCCGTTGCGGCCGTGCCAACTACCGCCGCTTCAGGCCCCCTCCACTACCGCCGTGCCAGACCTAGCCCTTGACCGCCGTTGCGGCCGTGCCAACTACCGCCGCTTCAGGCCCCCTCCACTACCGCCGTGCCAGACCTAGCCCTTGACCGCCGTTGCGGCCGTGCCAACTACCGCCGCTTCAGGCCCCCTCCACTACCGCCGTGCCAGACCTAGCCCTTGACCGCTGTTGCGGCCGTGCCAACTACCGCCGCTTCAGGCCCCCTCCACTACCGCCGTGCCAGACCTAGCCCTTGACCGCCGTTGCGGCCGTGCCAACTACCGCCGCTTCAGGCCCCCTCCACTACCGCCGTGCCCTGGCGGCCCTGGCACGGCGGTCATGGGCCTAGGTCTGGCACGGCGGTAGTGGAGGGGGCCTGAAGCGGCGGTAGTTGGCACGGCCGCAACGGCGGTCATGGGCTAGGTCTGGCACGGCGGTAGTGGAGGGGGCCTGAAGCGGCGGTAGTTGGCACGGCCGCAACGGCGGTCAAGGGCTAGGTCTGGCACGGCGGTAGTGGGTAGAGCTGGGCCGGCCGGTGTAGGCTGCCTGATGCAATGTCACTGTAAGGGGGTCATGAACTGGCATGTGCATGCACATCAGCTTATGGCTGCATTGGCCTCCACCTCCCCCGCCGAATACGTGCCCCGCCATGGTGGCGCCACTCTTACAACTTTGTTGCAAATGATGCTTCCGTCCCGGTCTCTAGCACGTGCAGTTGCCGGTGTGTGAGCGTGACGGTCTGTGCAAGTGCAGCCAATGGGAGGTGTGGACATGGGCCACGGTTGGCCAATTGCAAGTACCGTATGGTGTTCACCGCAACACCAGGGCCAATCATTGGCCAAATTCCAAACACGCTCTCACGGCGGACCAATGGCTGGCGCCGTATGCCACTGACATGGCCACTGGGCCCTATATATGTGTGATGTGCAAAAGCAAACTTTCTACGATGACCACCGACTGCTGCCTGTGACCATCACCTCCACCTGCTGCTGCGGAGCTGACCACCGACTGCTGCCTGTGACCATCACCTCCACCTGCTGCTGCGGAGCTGACCACCGACTGCTGCCTGTGACCATCACCTCCACCTGCTGCTGCGGAGCTGACCACCGACTGCTGCCTGTGACCATCACCTCCACCTGCTGCTGCGGAGCAGACCACCGACTGCTGCCTGTGACCATCACCTCCACCTGCTGCTGCGGAGCTGACCACCGACTGCTGCCTGTGACCATCACCTCCACCTGCTGCTGCGGAGCAGACCACCGACTGCTGCCTGTGACCATCACCTCCACCTGCTGCTGCGGAGCTGACCACCGACTGCTGCCTGTGACCATCACCTCCACCTGCTGCTGCGGAGCTGACCACCGACTGCCGCTCTAGTGCCATACTCCGTGACCTTGCCATGTCGAGAGTCAAAGAGGTCCGGTCTCTTCCCTTCACCGCCGCGGAGCTGGATGTCCTCGTGGACGCTGTGCTCCGCAACTACGGACGCCTGTATGGCGCACCCGGACAGGCGGTAAGTGCAGTGGGGGATAAGTTGTAGTGCATGAGGTGTCAAATGGCACCTGGGCTCTGGAAACTTGGCGGTGTGATGTGTGACCAACTAAAGAATCGATATGTGCATGGCTGCTGAGAGTAATGTGTTGCTCCTATCTGTGTGACTGGCCAACTGTCCACTGACTTCCACCCTTTTGTCTCCCATCATGGTAGGTAAAGCTGCACCTTCGCAAGGACGTGTGGAGGAGCATTGCACGTGAAGTACGAGCAGCGGGGGTGTCCAATAGACGACATACACACTGCCACAAACGCTGGGACGACATTTCCAGACTGAGCAAGAATGTAACGGAAGTGACACTAGGGCTGATTCCACGGACAGCACGTCTGGCCCGACGCTCAATGACCCCTCTCATGCACCGTATCATAGCTGTGACGCATCCTGACCTGTCCGAGCGGTTGCGTGTGGATGAACAGCAACGTGGCGGCAAGCTTACTGTCAGTGTATGTTGCTTGTGAGTGCAATGCATGTATGGTTGCCCACACACATTAGGGTCTTCCGTCTATCGTGAGTCTATTTCCAATGGCATGTTGGTGACATTGCCACAGTTAACTTTGCACTTGCACATGCGGAATGTTGAGACGCCACCTGCTAAGCTGTTCAGTTGTCATGCACATGCTGTAGTGCTCCGTCACCCCTTGGCAACACTTGTGTGCTGATGTAGTTCCTCATGCCCAGTGTGCATGCTGTACATGTATTACGGCCAACGCCACAGAATTCCTGTGAGGATGACTGCTTGGGGTGGGCTGTGTGCAGGTTGGGGGATCGATGGACAGTGTCATCAGTGGCTTTAGGGATTCCGCAGCAGTACTGTACGTGTGTGTGCCCATTACTTACACCCATTTCCTGTGCTTTTCAGCATTGGCAGAGGGCACTCAGCCACATACGGCGGAGATTACAGAAGGCCATGCATCCGGATCAGACGTCGCGCACACGCAGACTGACACCGAAGGGGCCAGCGGCGGAGAGGGGGACAGGACCGTCCCGGAGGACTCGCATGTGGAGACAACATCGTCATCATCTTCCGACAGTGTTGGTGAGTCAGCACTGTTGTCACAGACTGGGAGTGGGCAACCAACACCTTCGGTCGGGACACAGCACACAGGGCCCACCCTGCCGGCAACTGCACCATGTACTGTTCGTGCACGCAGGAGTAGGGGGAGCAGAGTGGCGTTCGGTGTCGGCACCGCTGCCCCAGCCTCGGTGACCCAAAATTCTCTTTGTGCAGAGGCTGTTGATCTGCTGCGACAGCTGTGTGTGGGCCAGACCAATATGATTAATGCATTCCAAGACCACGATAGGAAGTTGGGGCAGGTGGTGGCATTCATGGAAGGTATGCATGGTGATCTGGCTGGTGTACACAGGACACTGCAGTCATTGTCTAACAGTGTGTCGTCTGCCATTGCACAGTCGCATGGACTGGGTGGTACTTCTGTTCCACCATCTACAACTCTGGATGTGTCAGGGGGGCGAGAATTTTCTGATCTGGACTCTAATACAGGTTATTGCACTAGAAGCAGCGTCAGCCAGCACGTCAAGGCACGTAGGCCTCAGACCCCATCCCCTAGGTCAGGTAACTCTGTTCACAAGGACAACGTCAGATATAGTGGAGTACACACACGTGAGGCAAAAGAGGGGTTGGGTGTAATGGCTACACATGCTGCACAGCCATCCCACACACAAGGTACTACCAGGCCAAGACTCACTCCCGCTTCCATTGACACTACCCTGTACGAGGACAGTGAGAAGACGAATACATCTCTTGAGGGCTCGCATACTCCCAGTGCCAGGGACACTAGGAAGGAAGGTGCCACTCCCAAGGGCAGGGAAAGCAGGAAGGATGTAGGCACTCCCAAGGGCAGGGAGACTACGAAGGAAGGTGCCACTCCCAAGGGCAGGGAAAGCAGGAAGGATGTAGGCACTCCCAAGGGCAGGGAAAGCAGGAAGGATGTAGGCACTCCCAAGGGCAGGGAAAGCAGGAAGGATGTAGGCACTCCCAAGGGCAGGGAAAGCAGGAAGGATGTAGGCACTCCCAAGGCCAGGGAAAGCAGGAAGGATGTAGGCACTCCCAAGGCCAGGGAGACTACGAAGGAAGGAGCCACTCCCAAGGGCAGGGACAAGAATAGTCACAAGACAAACGCACCTAAGAGGAGCACGGACAGTCCCAGGGGCAGGGACACACACGGGCAGAAGGGGTGTCCAGCTGATATGTACACCACAGACGACAAGTCTGCTGCCTGGAAGAGGGCACCATCCAGGGAACAGGGCAAGTCCGCAGAGTACAGTACTCCTACGGAAATGGAACATCCAAGGCCCAAGGACTCGCCCATGAATAGTGGCGCTGTCAGGGACAGGCATACATCACCCATAGTTGCTCTGAGACAGCTGTTTTCTGGCAAACGGAATACAGAAGACTCAGCAGTGGAGTCACCCCTTACATCCACTCCCATCATGGCCCGTCAGGGACGGATGCAGGTGGACCCTGTCGTGGCATCCCCCATGACACATGTTGCAGAGGCCACAAGGCAGCCACACAGCAAACGACAAGCAGGCTCCAGCACGTCCCCAGAGACCATTCCCCCCCCAGCACATGCACCTCCCATGGTGGGTGAAATTGCTTCTCAGTCCGGTCGACTTGTGGTTCCTGTCCTGTCCAGGGTGCAGGCACATGTCCAAAAGAAGCGTAGACACACAGCATTGACACATGCCCAATCCGATATCGGCCAATTGCAACTATCCCCCGCTCCCAGAGCCACCCTGCCTCCTGGACCATACAGTCCTGTGGCTCATCATTTCAGTGGTCACAGTGGCGCTGGTGCAGTTGACTCGCATGTGTCTGTTAGTGGCAGGGTATCCGTCGAGACAAATCCTGTATCAGGTGCTGGCAGTGTATCTGGGTCTATGGGCCATGTGTCAGTAACTCGGGCTGTGTCGGTGTGTCACACTCCTGTATCAGGTGCTGGCAGTGTATCTGGGTCTATAGGCCATGTGTCAGTAACTCGGGCTGTGTCGGTGTGTCACACTCCTGTATCAGGTGCTGGCAGTGTATCTGGGTCTATAGGCCATGTGTCAGTAACTCGGGCTGTGTCGGTGTGTCACACTCCTGTATCAGGTGCTGGCAGTGTATCTGGGTCTATAGGCCATGTGTCAGTAACTTGGGCTGTGTCGGTGTGTCACACTCCTGTATCAGGTGCTGGCAGTGTATCTGGGTCTGTGGCTCACGTGTCAGTCACTACATCTGTGGCTGTGTGTCACACTCCGGTTTCTGGTGCTGCCAGTGTGTCCGATGCGGGTACTTCACGCAATCCACCTGATAGTGTGCTGTAAGTTGCTGTACTGTGCCCTCTGATGTACCTGCTCTGGTGTCCACACTGCCCTGTTGCTGTTCTGATACTGATGTATGCCCTCTGATGTACCTGCTCTGGTGTCCACACTGCCCTGTTGCTGCCCTGTTGCTGTTCTGATACTGCATTGTGCCCTCTCATGTACTGCCTCTGATGGACGTTTTCAGTGCAATGGACTGTTGGTGCCCTTAGCCCCTCTCATGTACTGCCTCTGATGGACGTTTTCAGTGCAATGGACTGTTGGAGCACTTGGCCCCTCTCATGTACTGCCTCTGATGTACCTGCTCTGGTGTCCACACTGCCCTGTTGCTGTTCTGATACTGATGTATGCCCTCTGATGTACCTGCTCTGGTGTCCACACTGCCCTGTTGGTGCCCTGTTGCTATCCTCATACTGATGTATGCCCTCTGATGTACCTGCTCTGGTGTCCACACTGCCCTGTTGCTGCCCTGTTGCTGTTCTGATACTGATGTACTGCCTCTGATGTACCTGCTCTGGTGTCCACACTGCCCTGTTGGTGCCCTGTTGCTATCCTCATACTGATGTATGCCCTCTGATGTACCTGCTCTGGTGTCCACACTGCCCTGTTGCTGCCCTGTTGCTGTTCTGATACTGATGTACTGCCTCTCATGTACCTGCTCTGGTGTCCACACTGCCCTGTTGCTGCCCTGTTGCTGTTCTGATACTGCATTGTGCCCTCTCATGTACTGCCTCTGATGGACGTTTTCAGTGCAATGGACTGTTGGTGCCCTTAGCCCCTCTCATGTACTGCCTCTGATGGACGTTTTCAGTGCAATGGACTGTTGGAGCACTTGGCCCCTCTCATGTACTGCCTCTGATGTACCTGCTCTGGTGTCCACACTGCCCTGTTGCTATCCTCATACTGATGTACTGCCTCTGATGTACCTGCTCTGGTGTCCACACTGCCCTGTTGCTGTTCTGATACTGATGTATGCCCTCTGATGTACCTGCTCTGGTGTCCACACTGCCCTGTTGCTGTTCTGATACTGCATTGTGCCCTCTCATGTACTGCCTCTGATGGACGTTTTCAGTGCAATGGACTGTTGGTGCCCTTAGCCCCTCTCATGTACTGCCTCTGATGGACGTTTTCAGTGCAATGGACTGTTGGAGCACTTGGCCCCTCTCATGTACTGCCTCTGATGTACCTGCTCTGGTGTCCACACTGCCCTGTTGCTGTTCTGATACTGATGTATGCCCTCTGATGTACCTGCTCTGGTGTCCACACTGCCCTGTTGGTGCCCTGTTGCTATCCTCATACTGATGTATGCCCTCTGATGTACCTGCTCTGGTGTCCACACTGCCCTGTTGCTGCCCTGTTGCTGTTCTGATACTGATGTACTGCCTCTGATGTACCTGCTCTGGTGTCCACACTGCCCTGTTGGTGCCCTGTTGCTATCCTCATACTGATGTATGCCTTCTGATGTACCTGCTCTGGTGTCCACACTGCCCTGTTGCTGCCCTGTTGCTGTTCTGATACTGATGTACTGCCTCTGATGTACCTGCTCTGGTGTCCACACTGCCCTGTTGCTGCCCTGTTGCTGTTCTGATACTGATGTATGCCCTCTGATGTACCTGCTCTGGTGTCCACACTGCCCTGTTGCTGCCCTGTTGCTGTTCTGATACTGATGTACTGCCTCTGATGTACCTGCTCTGGTGTCCACACTGCCCTGTTGCTGCCCTGTTGCTGTTCTGATACTGATGTATGCCTTCTGATGTACCTGCTCTGGTGTCCACACTGCCCTGTTGCTGTTCTGATACTGCATTGTGCCCTCTCATGTACTGCCTCTGATGTACCTGCTCTGGTGTCCACACTGCCCTGTTGCTGTTCTGATACTGATGTATGCCCTCTGATGTACCTGCTCTGGTGTCCACACTGCCCTGTTGCTATCCTCATACTGATGTACTGCCTCTGATGTACCTGCTCTGGTGTCCACACTGCCCTGTTGCTGCCCTGTTGCTGTTCTGATACTGATGTACTGCCTCTGATGTACCTGCTCTGGTGTCCACACTGCCCTGTTGCTGCCCTGTTGCTGTTCTGATACTGATGTATGCCCTCTGATGTACCTGCTCTGGTGTCCACACTGCCCTGTTGCTGTTCTGATACTGCATTGTGCCCTCTCATGTACTGCCTCTGATGTACCTGCTCTGGTGTCCACACTGCCCTGTTGCTATCCTCATACTGATGTACTGCATCTGATGTACCTGCTCTGGTGTCCACTATGGGCATGCTCCATTCTAGACTGTGACTTTGCTCCGAATCTGCGTAAATAAAATAGCGATTCATGTGTCGTGCTTTGTCAGAGTCATTCTTGCGTGTGTGATGCTGGTGTGGATTGGTATTTTCTTGGGGGCGGTGGGTTCTGCTCAGGACCCAAGTCCTGCAACAAGAAGTGGGGTGACGCTGAAATCACGACAGGAAGTGACGACACAAAAGGTGGCTTCCACTCAGTTGCAGTTTATAGTTATCATGCTCCCTGTTGAATTAGTGGGGGGACGCCGTCCACCCGCGTGGTACCCCGACTTGAGCCCTGGTTGTGCTACGTGTCACTCTCCCCTACCTGGGTCACGGCCCTTGGAGGCGTTGCCGTACACAGGCATTTGTGCATTTTGGGACATGTCACTCCCCCCTCCCTACGTCACCGCCCTGGCCGGTACTCCTCTCCAGACAGCGAATGCTTAGGTGCCTACCTGCGTCGTCGTCGATGGTGGGCCAAGACGAGGACGTACTGGATCGCGTAGAGTATCGGGTAAGCCTGTAGTGCAGGGTCCATGTCGGCGTGCGGCTCGTGGTGGGTATGGTCGCTGTGGAGCATCCGCCGTGTTCAGGCAGGTTGTTTATCCGCCGCGCTTTTATGTGTGTTTTCCGCCATCTTGATTTGGAGGACGGTCCTAGTCGTCAGTCCGTACGGCGGAGTCTCTGGAAAGGTTACGTCCGCGGCGTGGTTGGGTGTGGTGGTGCGGCGGACCGTGTTCTACCGCCGCGGACGGAATTTGCCACGTATTTCGTATCCTGATTTGGCGGACAGAGTGTCCGCGACGGGCGCACGGAAAATAGGCCTGTTCCGCATACTCAGGGTATGCGGAGGCACTTCCGTCCGCCATCCTAATGACCCCCTCTGTTTTTACGTTGCTGCAATTTTTTTTGAAATTTCAAAGAAAACAAGGAAGAAGATACTTTGGAAAGGGAACCACCTCAAACTGGTTCCAGAACTCTATCATTGGAATCAATATCTCCTGTCTAAAAAACGTGTAGAAGGGTGACATCCAAACTATCCCAGTTGATTCCAGTTACAGTTTCTCAAGACCAAGGGAAGGAGTCCTTCAGAGAGTACTCGAAGAACTACTGAGATCCAGGCCCGGTGTCCTTGGCAGCCAGTCTCCTAAAGCTGGGGGGACATCACCTGAAGTCTTCACCATCTTCCTGGAAGAACTGTGGGTCTGGCTGGTGCCTGGGAATCTGTCTGGCCTGCTGAGAGAGGAGAGGGAATGCTTGCCCATGCAAGCGGATAACTGACTGAGGAGGAAAGACCCAGCCGCTGTGCCTGGAGCATACAACAACCCAGAAGAGTAGACTGAACCAAGGGAATGTAAAATGTGCCAACTTGAGTCTTGGAGGGGATTGTCCCGCCTCCCAGTAGGTTTCATGACCAGTCTTCACATGCCTGTAAAACTGACAGCCTAAGAGCATGACCATCAGCACGGCCGTTACATTGCAGGAATGTCAGAGGGAGTGGACTGACTTGTGCTGACTCTACCAAGACCTCAACCACAGTGGGGGAACCTCTGACTGACAACAGTGAAGGGCAAGCGGCTATAGTTCTTAGGGCAGTGAGACTACCTCTACTTGAATTGTTCCTTTTCCAGGGGTATCTTATTCCTTGTTCGATAGTAGGAAAAGAAGGAGGGCCACTCACCTGCCCATGCTACTGCTGTGATTCGCTAGCAGAACTGCTAGTCCTGCTGCTATGTGTGGACTCAGCCCTTAAAATGTATGACCATCTGATACTTTAGGTAAACTGGCCAAATGAACTTGAACATTGACTGTGCCTCTACTGCTAAACGAAATGGGTATCTTGATGGGGTTCAGCCAAGGGGTTAATCCTAATCTTGTGAATTTACCTACTGCTGGCTGATAAGTGATAGCTCTTGGCGCAGTCAGCTAAAAGGGTACCCCAAAATATCAGTGGAGCTGTTTGTTAACAGTGTATTTATTGGTAAAGTCAAACTTGGGATATGAGTCTTATTTTATATGTGATTTCTACTGAGCTGTGCATATATGATATGTTGGATGTAAGCTGGGCATACTCCCTATACAATCCTGCGCAGCAAAGTGGGACCAGCAGGAGAGCAAAGAATGGCACTGTTATTGGGATAGTCTGGAAAATGTTGTGCATTTCATGTTATTTTGTTCACAAACAGTTGGCCTTCTTAGAAAAGTATTGTTGCCATTGTTTACGCATTATGATCAAAAGAGAAGCTGTGGCGTTCTGGTACATGGTGGAGGCAGAGCTCATCTTTCGCACTGTTGCTTGGTACATAAGGGGTGCACGCTTTCAAACTAGGGATTCCTTTTACAGATAGGTGGGCCATGGTGAAAATTTGCTTTTAGCAGGAGAGAGTAATCCCTCCTCGGTATCCTTGACTGTAGTAACTTAAATTATATTATATGGTTTATACTAGATAATATGTGTGAGAGTACATTTCAGGTGTATTTTAAATTATTGTATCGCTTTCTATCTGAAATGATAAAGGATTATTGATACTTGAATTGAATGGGTATTTTGCTTTTGCACACATTGATGCTGTAGGAAAACATTGCAATAGTGGACAGTGGTGGGTGGCAGGTGCATGCAAATATTAATAATAAAGCAAAACTTACCTGAACTGACCTCCTTCGCTTCGGACAACTTCAAAGGAAACGGATGCTGCCGTGCGGGCACCAATCCTGGTGCTGCTCTCATGTTGTGAGAGCAGTGCCCTGATTGGAGGAAGCAGCTTCACCCGGCACTCCCCAGCGCCCTGGAGGCCTGCACTTACTTGAAGCCAGCTGTCTTAAGACAGCTGGGTTAGAGGTTTTCAAATTGCGCATGTCTGGCTGGCCGTCGCAAGACACTTGAGGGGTCATTAGGATGACGGGCGGACTTAGTCCGCCCGCCATCCTATCGGATAATGGGACCGCCCGCCATAAGGGTGGGGGTCCCGTGGGGGGTATTAGGATGCGCCCGCCACAGTGGCGGGCGCATCCTGCATTTTTAACATTGTGGCGGGCGGTGATCTCAGCACCGCCCGCAACGCTACTCCGCTCCAACGGAAGAGCCGCCCCTGATAATGGGACGAGATTGATCTGACCTACGGTTTATAGAACAAGGAAGGTTGCTCACACATGCCATAGTGAGCACCCACCTGTGCCATAATCTCGCCTAATATATTTCATGTGATTATAATCTTGCAGCAATACGTGTCCTAACTCTTCCCTACTTGACTGACATACGTTTGGTAGAGAACACCCGCAAAGGATTTAATAAAGTGGTTGTCAAGGCAAGTTAATTCTCAGGCCTAATAACGTCAACGTTAATTAAATCGTTTTCACTGTCAGCTGTTTATTTGCTTCCCAGTGCCTGCCTTCAAGGTGAAAGCTAGCATGTTTTGATGAAGATATTTTTCTTCATACCTTTTTTTTTCTTCTGCAAAATGCGGGTTTGGTAATTCGTTGTAATGAAAAATAAATTTCCACAGTAATGACGTTGTCACTTTTTTCAGATATCTGAAAAAAAGGATCCAGCAAATTATGGATGATGCTCTAGTTCGAAGAACCGAGCATGTTTGAAGAAACACTAATATCTTCAAGATACATATGGCATTTAAAAAATATATGCAGACGTTAGTTGACAGTAAAATATGTTCCTGTGAGCAATGTTCTTAAAGATGGTCACATGGAGATCTATAATTTCTCATGATGTTTTCCTCGCTTTCTCATTTTCAGATAAAGGCGAACTCTTTGTTCCATCTTCCAGTTATTTTGAGATTGTCTACCTCAACCCAGACAAGCCCACTGTTGTCCCTTGCCGAGTGACTGTACCATCAGCAAAAGTAACCCTGCACAGGGAGTTCCCAGCTGAGGAGATCCAAGCTGATGGGACCAACATTGTGTATGACGTGAAGAGGGGCTTCGTCTATCAGCAGCCCACCGCTGACCATAAAGGGATCGTGTACTGCAGAGCGGAGGCCCGCGGGGCTCCAAAGATTTCAATCAAATACCACCTGCTCTACGTGGAAGGTAAGACAGAAGGACTCAAGAGTCCACCACCTGGCCTGATTCACAAAACCTTTCCTCTCAGTAGTTATTTCTACTTCCTGTTTAGATGTGAATTACCCCCTCAATATCCAGGCCAGATTCACAGAGCAATGTCTGTGGTGAGCAGTAGTCCCTTACTTCAGACTATAATGGGAATTTCACATGTATTTCCACTAATAAGACATGTTTACTTTCAGGGGGAAATATTTTTTCGGAATTACAAATCTTTTTCAATTTTTTTGTAGACCTATGTCTACTCAAGTACAGAAATATCCAAGTAAATCAGAACACAAAGATAAAATATGACATTGGAAAGCCACCTCTTATGTATCTTCCCAACCTTCTCCAGGCACGTCCCTGAGTTGTTCAAATTGCTTATCTTAATTAAATGAATCTACACATGCTCATTGCACAAGGTTTCTTGCTGGACAAAATAAAGCGGTAATTAAATAAACTACACTTTCTGCCCAGTATGCCAGCACTTATTTCCTCTATTATGTATTTTAAGTAAGTGTTACACTCAAGATAACTTGTGCTGGTGGCCTCACTACACTGGGCCTCATTTGGGTAACAATCCTGCCTGAAATGATGCTCTAGAGTCTAGAGCTTCATCCAAAAATGCTGTACAGAAGCAATTTTAAAGCCAATTCCGAAGATGGTGCTTGAACACCATCAAGGATGACATTGGACAGGGTGTGCACCTGCTTTCCCATATGGCCGGGATGCCCGCCACCCCCTCCCAACACCAATTCCCAATGGGAGAAGACAGACACAGGTTTGAACTTTTGGAAGGCGGGGGGGGGGGAGTTACCCCCCTGGCCGTATTTATTAAAATATGAAACAAAATTTAAAACATTAAATAAAAGTTTCATGAATTATGTACAATTTTACTTTATTACATTTTGATGAAGACATGTTCTTTGGCTAACCTTAACAGATCTCTAATACAAAGGTTTCCTAGCCGAGTCTAGCATCCTGAAAATGCATACATTCTAAATTAAAATTGTACATCCTAGCATTAAGGGCCAACGGCAAGGTCTTAACCGGTGTCAGATCCCTACTACCAAAATCCCGCCCTCACGGTGTGAGTGGCGCATGCGCAGAAGACTTTACCCTCATTGCCAACTGTAACTTCCCTTGTCGTGGGGGCCCCCTTTCACTCGACGCCATCTTAAAGGTCGTCTGAGTTCCCGTGTGAGGTATCTGTAGGAAGGACAGCGTGGACTCCCCCCCATCCCCACACTCTCTTCCACCGTCGCAGATATCCGGCCCCCGGGAAATTCGTAGGAGGGGCATCTAGCCGCCTCCCCCCTGGGAGGGGCCTATGGCCGTCTCCCCCTAGGCGACCCATCCTTAGTGGGTGCCGCCTCCCCGTGGAAGGTGCCAATGGCCGCCTCCCCCCAGGCGCTCCCATCCATTCTGGGTGGCGCCCCCCTCTAGGGACCTTGAAATTACTGCTCACCGATCATGACCTTACCGCCCAACCAAAAAATAAATACGACAGTTGTTTTACCTACTAAGGGAAGAAAAAAATCTGACACAGCCTTGATGAGTCATGAACTTCACTTTTCTACCAAGGGAAAAATTGTCCTAAAAGCAGAAGCCACATCATTATATGAAACATTCCCTTACTTCTCTACAAAGGAAAAAAGGTCTATACATTTCTTTCTAATCAAACTTTATTTAAACAAACATTGCCATAGGGGCTGGTGGATGGGTCAAAATTGCCGCTTGTTCCGTCGAGGGCTCACGAGGAACGAGTTGGTGCAGCCTTCAGAGCACAGGAACAAGACGACGCTTCTTCGGATTCCCGGTCTATTTATCCATCTGCGGGAGGGCGGGGACCCTCCTCCGGTACGCCTACTGGGCGTCGTCTTCCGTGCGGGTGTCTAGGACAACCCCTCCTGGGCGGGAAAGGGCGCGCCCCGGCTACGCCACTTTGGGCATACCAGCCGAGCCACGCCTCCCGCCCAAAATGGTTTCCCGGGGGGATCGGGGCACCCGTCCATACGTTCGAGGGGACCGAGTGGTCGCCCCTTTCCATATGGCCGGGATGCCCGCCACCCCCTCCCAACACCAATTCCCAATGGGAGAAGACAGACACAGGTTTGAACTTTTGGAAGGCGGGGGGGGAGTTACCCCCCCGGCCGTATTTATTAAAATATGAAACAAAATTTAAAACATTAAATAAAAGTTTCATGAATTATGTACAATTTTACTTTATTACATTTTGATGAAGACATGTTCTTTGGCTAACCTTAACAAATCTTTAATACAAAGGTTTCCTAGCCGAGTCTAGCATCCTGAAAATGCATACATTCTAAATTAAAATTGTACATCCATGCATTAAGGGCCAACGGCAAGGTCTTAACCGGTGTCAGATCCCTACTACCAAAATCCCGCCCTCACGGTGTGAGTGGCGCATGCGCAGAGGACTTTACCCTCATTGCCAACTGTAACTTCCCTTGTCGTGGGGGCCCCCTTTCACTCGACGCCATCTTAAAGGTCGTCCGAGTTCCCGTGTGAGGTATCTGTAGGAAGGACAGCGTGGACTCCCCCCCCCATCCCCACACTCTCTTCCGCCGTCGCGGATATCGGGCCCCCGGGAAATTCGTAGGAGGGGCATCTAGCCGCCTCCCCCCTGGGAGGGGCCTATGGCTGTCTCCCCCTAGGCGACCCATTCTTAGTGGGTGCCGCCTCCCCGTGGAAGGGGCCAATGGCCACCTCCCCCCGGGCGCACCCATCCATTCTGGGTGGCGCCCCCCTCTAGGGACCTTGAAATTACTGCTCACCGATCATGACCTTACCGCCACAGGCCGGATAGTTGACCGACTATCCGGCCCCCCCACTCCTCCTAAAGGTCATGCTTCCTCAAACCCCTTAGCCATGCTATGAAGTCTCCTATGAGTAAATCATTCCCCTCCCTGGACAGGTGAACCCCATCATTCAGATACATGTGATCACCCCGAATACACCCGTGAGGAATGCTATGCAACTGCGCGGAGCGAAACAATTTCCCAATCTTATTGTTGACCCTTTTCACTGAATGGTTGAACGCTGACACTGAAAGGCCCCCCCGCCAAATCTTCCTGGGGATCATGTGGGACCAGGCAATCGTGCACCCCGGGACTTTCTTAGCCAACCAGCTAACTGCCGACAGGATGTGTTCTAATAACACTCGTCTTCCCAGTTTCACTAAGTCATTGCCCCCCAGGTGTACTATGACTACAGATGGCGGTGACCTTTGCCGCCCTAAAAGACCCTCAAAAAACGATTGAAATTGGTCAAAACAGAGCCCGCCCTTCCCATGGAAGGTCACTCTGTACCCGTATTCCCCAGATGCGTGAGTCGCGTCACCTGCTTTGAATACGTCCCCGGCGCGCCTCACATATGAGTGGCCCACGACCCATACCACTCTCTCTCCAGTCGGTGATCCTTGACCGCTGGTCTCCTGATGTTGGGTCGACTTCCAATTCCGCCCCGCGTGACAGGCTCGCGAAACTGTAATTCAAACAAAAGACAAGAAGCGTGAGTGCATGTCAATTGATCTTTACAACATGTGCAATCGCACATACCTTTTGAAGCAATTCGAGGACCAACGGCCTAGCTGTTTTACTTCCTCCGCACTCTGACCCCGGGCTGTAGCCTCAGTAGCAGCCCCTATCCTAAATGAGTGGGTCCCAAAATCGCACGGGTCCATGCCCGCGGCAGCGATTGACAGTGCTAGCACCCTCTGAAACTGAAATCTCGTCAGTGGGGTGCCATCATTGTGCCTAGGCAAGCTCTCCCCCCATGTAGCCGTCCTCAGTGCCAAGTATTCCTCTAAACACTTTATCAGACAAGTGGGGGACCCTCGTGCGCGCTGCACGATAACACTATCTCCCATAGCTCCCTGGTCAGTCTTGGACTTGGCTATCGAGATTACCATTGAATCACCCCTTATTTGGACGTGATCCCTACACAAGCCTCCCTCCATATCCTTCTTGTTCCTTGCGACGAGTTCGCTTACCCGCATAGCCCCATGGAATGCCAAGGCGAAAGCTGCCCGGAACAGAACTGCTTCGAAAGGGGAGGAGCACGTCTCATCCAGCTTTGCTAAAAGCAGAGACAATCTGTCTAAGCCAATCGGGCGCCTCGTATCCTGCTTGCGACCCTCGAGGCGTTGCCAGCCGCGGAGTGCCTTCCTAACCAAAAAGGAACCCGTCGGGTCACTTATGCCATGCAGCTGTGCCATGAACGAAATGGCCGCCCTATGTCTATTGGCCGTTGCCGCTGATCGGCCTTCTCTGTGCAGCGCTACCAGGAACCCCAGGAAGGATTCCTCCTGACCCCAGCTCTGTCTCCCTGTCGGACCCAAAAATGTGCAGTAGGAACGAAACGCTCCTTCGTAGGCCTTCCTTGTCCTGGGAGCTAAGCTGGCTGCCACGAGGTCTTGTAATCCGGGGCACCGATTAGCCATAGCGCTTCGGGGAACGGTGCCGCCACTAGGTCCGCTGTGGGTAGATAGCCCCTGAAAGCCTGCATGTGTGAACGAGAGAGTGCATCAGCTGCATAATTCAGTACGCCTGGCACATGTTTTGCCCTGAACTGTATAATCAATCTCATGCAACGTAATACAATTTCTTTCAACAATCTCAAGATCCACTTGCAGCGGGCTGCCTGCTGATTAATGCACTCAACCACAGTCATATTATCAGACCAAAACACCACCGAGCGGTCCCTGAAGTCGTCTGGCCATGCCATCAGAGCAACCCAAATGGGAAATAGCTCCAAGAACCCAATGTTACCTGTCAGATCGCAGGAGTGCCACCACGTCGGCCATACTTGCGCCGACCATCGGTTACCAAAGATGGCGCCAAATCCCACGCTCCCAGCTGAGTCGGTCCACAAACCTAGTTCATCCGAAGATGCTGGTGGTTTGTTCCACACAACTCGACCGTTGAAGTCCGCCAGAAATGCCCACCAAATGCGCATATCCTGGCGAACCCCTGCCGACAGTCTCGTACGGTGGTGTCCCTCCTTGAGACCAACCATAGCTTGTGCAATAGAGCGTGAGAAGGGGCGGGCCATTGGTATCACCCTTAAGGCAAAGTTAAGCTGACCCACTGTTTGCTGTAACTGGTGCAGGGTCACTTTCTCCTTGTCCAGGCATTGCGTCAAGGAAGCCCTAAACTTGGCCACCTTTTCCATCGGTAAACAGAAACATCCTTCCACAGAATCGAGTTCAATTCCCAGAAACTCCAGTGAAGTAGAAGGTCCAACCGTCTTACCTGGTGCCAATGGGACTCCGAACTCCCGCATGAGGATGCAGAAGTCCTGCAGCGCCTGCGCACATTTCGTATTGCCGGCTGCTCCCAAGAACAGGAAGTCATCCAGATAGTGCATAACGTGCCTATGCCCTGTGGCCTCGGTGAATGCCCACTCTAAAAAACAGCTGAACATTTCAAAATAGGCACAAGAAATGGAGCAACCCATAGGCATGCATTTATCCATGTAATAACTCCCCTGAAACGCAAAACCTAGCAAGCGCTGATCTCGCGGGTGTACCGGGAGCAACCGGAATGCCGATTCGATGTACGATTTCGCCATCAGCGCTCCGGGGCCCAGGTAATTTAACATGGCAACGGCATCGTCGAACGATGCGTACCACACCGAACAAATATCTGGGTCAATGGCTTTGTTCACCGAAGAACCCCTTGGGGCAGACAAGTTGTGAATGAGTCTAAACTCCCCTGGGTCTTTCTTTGGGACCACCCCTAGCGGGGAACACACAAAATCCGCCTCCGGCGGGCAATGAAAAGGCCCCGCCACCCGCCCCAAGCTGACTTCTTTGGAAATTTTCCTTGCTGCTACGCTTGGGTTATGTTGGACAGATAACTGATTTTTACAAAAAGAGTCCCCCCGAAAATCCTCCGCCGGGATGTTGAAGCCATATAGGAATCCATTCCTCAACACCCCGGCGGATACATGATCAGGGTATTTGTTCAACCAAGGAGTCAGAGCCATGATATCGACAGGTGTAGGCAATCGGTTCCCAAGCATCACCTCACTCTTGCTTAGACCCCCCTTTTCCTCCCGTTCCGCTTTTCTTAGATCTACAGCTACTCTCCGGGTGTGAGGAGTTCCCACAGCCCGCACACGCATGCCTGAACCTACATGTTCCCTGTGGCCTGCTACAGTTGCCTCTATTGAAGCCCCAACAAACTCCCTGCTTGCCGCCATTTCCGCCGGTCTTGGGCTGAAATTCTCCACCGGCGCCTGCTCGAAAGGGCACCGCGGGCTTTTGGCGAACTGACCCCGACCCGCTCCCGCCCGGCGAGGACGTACCTGCCGCCCCAGGCAAGAGCTGCTTGTGCCATGACACCGAGTCGAAGCAGTCCCAGGTCAAAGTTGGATCAAACTCTTTTGCTTTTCGGAATTTCATGTCATATCCCTTCCACTCGTCCCCCTTATACATGGTATAAAAATCCATAATCCTATTCTGGTAACAGGATAACTCGGTCAGCACTTCCGGCTTTCGTTCACCCATGACTGCCGTAAATATCGAAAATGCCTTTACCCAATTTGCTACGGTCTCATCGACCCTAAATTCCGCCATCTTGGCCCGCCATACACTGGGGTGCCATAAATATTTCTGGGACTTTGCATATTCCATCTCGCGATGGTCAGTCAACAATGAAAACATATTCACATATTTCTCCCCCCATATCATTTCCTTTGTGGCCGCAGGGATGTGCTGGGCCACCCTTTCGCGCCTTTAAGGTAACGAACCTTCCCCTGCCATTGGCAATGTGTGCTTGCCAGGTTCAACCATCGTGTCTGCCGCCTTTTCCCGGCTAAACGTAGGAACTCCCGGCGCCACCTGTGGGGGAACAAGAGGAACATTCGCCGTCGCGGCTTCTCTCGACTGCCGTAACTGCTCGATTATTAGTCTAGCCTCCTCGGCCGGGTCCCCCGCGGCCACTGCCCCCCCCCCCCGCTTTCTTCTTGAGCCAGGGCAACACTGCCGCTAACTGGATGGCTAGTTCCGGGGGCATCTCCTCATCAGTAACAGGGGTAATTACAACCGGGATTGGTAAACCTATATCTGGGCTTGGTACCGGGCTGTCCGCCGGTGTGATGGGGGCGACTGGGGGCACCTCAGGAACCGGATCCTCCCCGGAAACCGCCCTCCTCTTAATACGCTTCCCCCTACACTCAGGGACGACTCCCGGCAAGGCCGGGCCTATTACCTTCTTAGGACGGCCTGAGTTGTTCTGGGCCGCTAACTGTTTTTTAACTTCGGCCAAACTCCGACCGATCGAGTCAACTTTACCGAGTTTTCGGTCCATGATCGCCATTCGGTTCGACAAGGTGCGCAGTACCTTCTCCAACTCGGAGCTCTTTCCTGCTTTCTTGCCGGCCATAGCTTCGTTTACTCCGCTCTAGTCGATCAACGAGGTCCTGGATCCTTCGCACTCCAAATAACTGAAAGAGAAACAACAAGATTACAAGTTCTCAAAATTGCCGCTTGTTCCGTCAAGGGCTCACGAGCAACGAGTTGGTGCAGCCTTCAGAGCACAGGAACAAGAGGACGCTTCTTCGGATTCCCGCTCTATTTATCCATCTGCGGGAGGGCGGGGACCCTCCTCCGGTACGCCTACTGGGCGTGGTCTTCCGTGCGGGTGTCTAGGACAACCCCTCCTGGGCGGGAAAGGGCGCGCCCCGGCTACGCCACTTTGGGCATACCAGCCGAGCCACGCCTCCCGCCCAAAATGGTTTCCCGGGGGGATCGGGGCACCCGTCCATACGTTCGGGGGGACCGAGTGGTCGCCCCTTTCCATTACCTCTGGAGCTCTTGTGGCCTTTCAAGACAGCTGAGGAGCGCTTCCAAGGCACCTACGGTGGTTGAGCAGGGCATGCCACAAGTGTGCTCCCTTAAGGAGAGAAACATCATAGGCGAGTTGGATCACTTGAGGGACTACTCAATCTTGTAATTCCCCAAATCGGCAGGAGCCTAGAGAACTTGCAAGAGAGTTTAGACAGTGAAAAGTGAACCTAGAAGGTAGTGGTTAAATTGTATTCCAGATCTCTCTCAGCTTACCTCTAGGATGGATACAGGCATGTAGTTAGATGTTGGTACAGGGTCCCTAGTTGAAGGAAATGTAATGCCTGTTTTATGGGGTCAAGGCATGTCTTTAAGTGAATGTTTAGGAACTAAGTACCTGCACTTATTTATTTAATTTGTAAGAGAGAGTACAGCATGTCTAGTGACCGGTGTCATGCTTTTGGATGTATTATTTGTTAGAGGTTCACGATGCATGTTAATTTCCTAGTTTTTAGGTGTATATACAATTAAATAAAGTCCGTTTTAGAAGTGTATCTGTTTATATAACTTGATGCTTCAATGGGTTAAAGTGTCAATATCCTTCACCTCTCCGTATACGAATCAAGGACAAAAAATAAGTTTCAATATCTTCTGAGCAGCAAAGGAAACGTAGATGTTCAGTTAAGGTAGAAGCCCGCACCAACAAAGTCAGCCACACTCCTCCTCTATAGAGGGTCATATTGGCCCTGTCTTAGCATGGGTGGGCAACTTGCACTTGAGGCATGGTGCACCCAGGTACGAAGAACAAGCAGTTATTTTACCATGCAAGGAAAAAACTCCATCAGGGCTGCTGATGGTTTGTTTTCTTGAACAAACTCCCACTACTCCCAGAATATGTTTGAGAAAAGAAAATGCAGAGTAGGCCAAAAAAGGCCTAAAAAATATGATGTCCACTCAGCATTCAGCCATGCCTACAGTGAATCTGCTACATTTGTGGCTAGCTATACTGTAGGCGTTGGGAGCCCAGCAAGGAGGAACAGATCTCTAAATATGCTAGCTGACGATGGCTTCCACTTGCTCGTTGGGCCTACAGGTGGCCTGCCACTCTCTACATAAGCCCATTAGTCTGCACAACGATAAAGCAATGGGTCTAACTAAACGGACATGCCTCATTCATCATACATACTTTGAGAACTTAAACATCTGACTACACATTCCGGTTGTGTTCCTTAGCAATGTGAAAAAGCAAACAGAGTGGTTCAAGGTCGGCTCTGAGGAAAGAAGTAGACAAAAGAAGTGTAGTGATAACTTTCTAGAAAGCAGTAATCAAAAAGCAACAATGAAATGAGCATGCGGGAAAAAAAATGAGAATTCCACTTTAGGTAAAGGGCTGTTTCTTGAGAGGGTCAAACACAGAAAATTCAGTTCATTTTTTTCATAAACAAATTCAGTTCAGTTTTTGTCATGTGGTAAACAAAATGTGATTACATGGAAATTGATCACGTGTTTGCATACACGAGCAATACCAGCCATTATGCAAAGGGCAATGTATCTAACAAAAGATCTCTAGCAAATGGTAAGAGTCCTGTATGCAGTGAAATGCGGAAATGCTTCAGCCACAGAGCCAGGGTTTTCTTGTTCTTTTGTGGGCGTCGCCTCTCCCCGGTGAAACAGTTCTGTGAGGCGTGAACGTCTGTCCATTCCTTTTATCCACTACTTCACTGGGGGTGCCTGGGCCAATCTTCAGTGTCAAATTGCATTAGTCTTTGCTAGCAACAAATATAAACATATTAGTGATCCCTATCTGCGAGTACCTCCCATGTCTTCCCTGACCCCCAGGCTCAATCTGTAGCCATCCTAATATTGCTGTGAGTGTGCAGGCAATGCTGTGCCAATGTTTTTGGATCATACAGCATGCCAGAAATCCTTAACTCGATATGATACAGATACAGTCAGAAACCTAGGGCCCTGTCCATCTGCCAGAGTCACTTAGGAGAAAAACAGAGCCTATGAAAGTATTTAACTTGGGCAAATGCGAGTTTGGTTGACATGGCCAGTTCTCCGAGAACCATCTTTGCCTCTGTCCATTCGTATTCCTCTATCTGCGCCGGCTCTTGTTCCCAGTAGGATCACAGCTCATTAAATTGGTCCAGCGCGTTAGCTATTGGTGTGCATAGATATGAGAAATACCTTTCTTTCTAACCAGCCTATAACCTCCCTGGCTTTTAATGGATTCAATTCAGGAAGGACCAATAACTCAGTTATTCGCATGGTTATCCCATTGAAAGCCTTGTACCAAGGCATATCATATATTCCAAGTCACACCTGCTCTGTGGCAAGAGCAAATACCAGAAGAGAAAGTGGGCACCCTCCATGGTGCCCTTTTTCTAGGGGAAAAGAAGCAGACAAAACTGTTGTTAACATGGACAGAAGCCCAGGGATCCTTCTTCAGTGTTTGGACAAAGGCTGGAAAATTATGCTCAAAATCCCTCCTGCGCAGGACACTCTAATTAAAAGAATTGTATGTTTTTTCGAAATCTACCAAAATCAGGGCACTGGGACCAGAAAGCTCATCTGCCTATGCCAGAATGATATGCACCCTCCTAATGCAGTGCTTCATACCATGTCAGGTTATGAAGCCATTCTCGTCTGGACTAATCGAAGAGGTAATAACCCACCTTAACCTACTTACAAAAGCTTATTCACTAATTTTGATCTATTTGTTAGTAAGGCAAATTCGACAAATTGCATTGCTTTGGGGGTCGCCTAGCTTAAGAAGAAGGAGCCTCCTTGCAAGACTTTGTTAAACAATTTTAGCAAGTGCAAGGTCAGGAAAGAAGCATTCATTTTAATTTCTTAATGATCAGTGTGATGCTAAAAAAATAAGCATACATTTTCTCACCTATATGCCAGGAGCATCACCAATAACAGAGGTCTAGCGATGTCCACCAGTCTGGAAATGGAAGTGTTCTTTTGTGTCCCGCCATGTGTGCTCCGCATCTGTCAAGTCGCTGAAGTCATCACAAGGGGTGGCCTCAGCAAGAAAGGTATTCATGTCGCCTGAAGTAAATCAAACCGTGGGTTAGGTGGGAGTATACATGGAAAAAATTCCAAAGGCAGCCCTCTAACATGTCTGTCACCAAGATATAGTGACTTACCCATCAGTTTGGTCTTGGTTACGTCAGTATTTTCGAAGCAGAATAGCCCCTGGGTGACATCTCTCCCCTCCCCCCCCCCGCCCCCCACTTACCCGCCATCACTGCACTCCTCACCAGGGCCAGCTTTAGGGCAGTGCGACCCTGCTGCAGAGCTCCTTGTCCCCCAGCTTCCAGGCAGCAATAAAAATGTCAAGATAACTCTTCTGTTTATTGTTCCTGCTAGACAGAGAGATCAGAGTTTTTTCTAGCATCAGTTGTTATTTACCATAAAGTAACACAAAGGGTTAATATGCCTGCTGCAAAGAACAGATCTGTATTTTATGTAGATAGCTGAGTGGATTAGTAAAGCCAGCCTTTAACAGCGCTTTAAAATGCATTGGGGCAGATTTACAATAACTGGGGCATTCCTGCATATCAGTAGGCATGCTCCAGTTATTCTGCGCCACGGCTCCGCCACCATGGATGTGTCGCATTTACAATGCGGCGCACCATGGGGCAAAAATGGCACATATGCGTGACGTATCTGTGCCGTAAAGGCGCATCACATTGCTGGAGTTGCGCCACAAGCGTGACGCAGCTCCAGCAATACTCTGGGGGGGGCCCTATCTTTACAATGCTGCGTCAATCCTTACGTACGGCTGCTTCAAGCAGGCGCAGGGTTTTGATGCAGCATGGGCTCAAAAGTGACTGAGTGAAATCTTATAGATTTCACTCAGCCACTTTTGGAAGGCGTTCCTGCGCCGGAACCCCCCCTACGCAGGAACGCCTACTTCTGGCGCAGGGATTTACAACATGACGCATCTCCCAGATGCATCACGTTATAAATACCCCCACAGCATGGCGCATCTTTTGCGCCACCGATGCGTCACAAAAGTGGCACAACGGTGGCGTAAAAGAGGTGCAAGGGGCTTGTAAATCTGCCCCAGAAAATGTATGTGAGAGGGGACTATGGAGAGATCAGGGGCACTTTTGCCATGTTGTAGTGAGGGAATTAGAGGAGGTGATGAGGGGTGGGGGATGTAAAAAAAGATTGTGGCACCAGATGCCACCAGAGCTAAAGTCAGCCCTACCCCTAACCCTCGCCTCCACTACCCCAAGGTTCCTCAGGTAAAGCCAGAATAATAAACACAGGTATTAGTGGCCTAAACTGGGGGACATATAGCGAATGTCTCTTAGTAAAGTGTAGTGCTGCTCCTCACTTCATCCCATCATTCTGCGCATTCATGTTTCAAAACAGATTCATCATCAGTCTACCCCCTCTGGAACATGGCGCAGCAGTCATTAAAATATTTGGTAAGTGCTGTGATATCGAAGTTGAAATAAGCGTTATTCGAAATCGCATAGTGAATCATAAAAACTACAAAAATAAGTGTGTTCCCTGGATTAAAAACGGTTAAACACATAAAATAAAAACAAACAGGAACACCCTCTTGTTATCAATAAAGTTTCTCTAGCAGCTTCATACATCTTATTACAGCCAATAAAAACCGTGACAATACAACAGATGTATACAAATTCAGTAGGGTTTGCAAGTAAATAAAAGTTGGTCGGCATTGCACGAATTCAAGCGGTTTTACAGGGGCTTAATGTAGCGTTTCCTCAATTCAGAGTAAAATTTGCAAAAGAATAGGATGTGTATGGTACTCTGCATAAATACATTATCACATGTACATCTTGCTAGTTCGTGCTGCCAGTTATTAGTGGTCAGTACGAATCTATGATGCAGATTATGTACATTAACTAGATACGGTTGCATATCATAGCTGGTCAAGATCAATTGATTCTTCAAGACAGAGGATTTGGGGGGAGGAGCTACGACAGCAAGCAAGATGGCCGCATAGTCTCCCGGCTCCACTGACCTCCGTCTTATGCTCCAAGATCCTGTCACTTATCCTGATTTCCTGCCCCGGATCCGTGTGTGTGAACTAATCCGCACTCCGATGGTGTGATCCAGGGGTCTTTCTGACATTGTGGAGCGGAGTAACGTCGAGGACCGATTTGTGGCCTAACTTAGTCTGGAAGCCGGGGTCTCGAGTGCTGGCCTAGCCGGGTCCGAGTTGAACAACAGCGGACTGTTGAGGGCGGCAGGGTCCGGTCTCTGGAACTTTCGGAATTTTTGGATTGCTTTGCTACCATCTGCAGCCTGGTGTTGTGTTGGAGGTGAGGAAACGAGTGAAGCACGTGCTGTGTTGCGGGGGTCCCTGACCCGGAGGCCCGGCACTTGCATCGCCGGCGCACCTTGGGTTGGAGTCTCGTCGCGCACTAATGCATGCTGCCGGTTGGTCCCTCACGGCTCAGTCCTGCTCCGGCTGATCTTACCCCGGAGAAGGCGCCTCTCCGTGGGGATCATTATGCCTGAGGAAATATGGAACCGGGCGGAGCAGGCCCAAAGTGGCCCGTCATTGCGGGCGGTGCTGGCGGCACTAGAGGCACTTTAGGCGACTGTGGCAGCCCAGGCCTGCAGCCTGCTGTCGGCGGCAGATGGAATTAAAGGACTGAGACCAGATCCTGACTTGATGCCCGAGACCCGGCAGCCAGCTTGCCTTTTGATCGACACCCCAGTGGCGCACTTAGACCCGGTGCTGGAAGCTGTGCCTGCCCCTACAGAAGTGGATCTACTCGAATGGGCTGTGATCGGTGACTTAACTAATTTTTTGGAATCCCCGGTTTTGCAGCTGTCGGAACATTCAACTGCTGTCCCTATCCTGGAACCTTTTAATTGGTACTGTGAACTGTTTTGGATTGTGTCGAACCCCCTCCCCAGTCGGTTTATCAAGATGGCGGATGTGATAATGCCTGGTTTCGGAGACAGGGAGGGACATCGTTGGTACCTGCTGATAACTTTGGGATCTGTTGTTCTTTTTCCATCTACTGAACCATGTTCCAACCACTTCTGTGTATCTTTTGACATTTTGATGATGGGGCTTTATTCGTCTGAGGGACTCGGCAAATTTGATCGACGGGACCAAGGCTGAGATTGTTGTTTGGGTTGTTCATTGTGGTTTTATCGGTAACGGGACTGCTTCATTAGATTAACGGAGTCCGGGGCAGGGTTGGCGGTTCCCCCCGGGGTGCTTTTTTAGTTTGGACTATTCAAATGCGACAGTTTCGGGGGGACCCCTTTGTTAGGGCGGGGGGGAGAGACCGGGAGCACGTAGAAGATAGCCCTCCTCCATTTCCCCTCTTTGGGTGGGGTTTAATTTCTTTCTGTTTTTCTCTGGGTCTTTCTATATTTCGGGTTTCAGTTCTTGGGCGACAGGCATGCTGCTAGGGGGGTAGGCCGTAGTCATCTGCAGGGGTGCAGGGTGGGGGATGGGAGTTTTGTTTTTCGTTTTATTTCTATGGCCTTTTTTCTTCTTATTTTTCTTTGCCCTTTACTTTTCTTCTTTTCCGGGTCAGTGTAATGGGTTCATTTTTATGTCCATCTCTGCTTTTTCATATGTGCCTCAATTCTCGCGATGTTTCAGTGCTACTGGACGGACATTTAGCTGGCGCGAACTGTACTTGTAGGCTCGCTTATCCTGAATAGTATGTCTTAACGCCGCTGACTTACACGAAGATGATTTAACTGTGGACATATTGCTATTTCGCCCCCCCCTTTTTTCGCAACTTGAGATATTGTATGGCACCTGATCCTTCTATCTAATATTATAAAATGGAACCTTTTATATCCTGTTACCAACTTGATATGTTTTACAACCAGTACGTATTGTGGACGTGGCGAATCTGCTACCCGGGATGCTGAGTCTGGGTTTTGATTGTTTTATTGTGTTGCAACTGCTTAGCGGCCGGCCCTGGGGTGTGAGGCCCGTGTTTGTACCTGGTTGAAATGTCCAATAAAGGTTTTACAAAAAAAAAAAGACAGAGGATTTATTAATCTCGTAGGATAGCATTTATACCTCAAGTAGTGAATACATTTTCAATTTTAAAGCTTTCCTTGTGATACCAGTCAAAATCTCTTGGGTGGTTGAAGTACTCTGGGTGGCCGATATCGGCCAGAAAATTGCGCACAAATTTGAGCCAGGGAATGTTAAATGCAGACGTAGATCTGAGGCAATCCTCTACAATAGAGCGGTTAAACTCAGTATAATCAGAAGTCCAGATCTTGTGCCAGAGCAAAACTGTCTGGATCTTAATCAGGTCTGCTAAGTAGGGGGCTCCCAGTTCAGAATGACAGATAATGGTTGTGATATCTAATCCCAGTGTTGCTGTACATGTCTAAAAAAAACTAATTGATAAAAACAATAGATCTTGAATAGGCGAGACCTGTTGACTTATCCAATGCTTGTTTTTAAAGGAGGTTGTGGAAGATAATCATGCCACTGTCCAGACATGACTCATTTTATGCTGCACTTCTTCCTTGGGTCACATTTCCCAAAGCATCAAGCCCTGGCTATGGGCCGGCTGAAGCCTGATACAGCAGACCGTGGTACTGATCCCATAACCCCTGTACCCTTGACTGCACACCGCTACCTAAGCTCGCACATTGCGCACAGAATGTGCCTACCGTGAACAGTGCACACTGACAGTACCACATGCCCACCCTCACAGTCATACTGCGGATCCTGCGGGGCCTGAGTCCAGACTGTATGATTACCTTATAAAGTGGCATGGATGAGTCATGGTACCAATAGATCAGTGCTCCCAAGACAAATATGGTACTAATCTTGGCACAGTTACTCTCGCAAGTAACCAACATGCTGATGCGTTTTACAATAACAAGTGGATTGATCGGCGCTCCAATTCTTGATTTTATTAATCCCTATCTGGATATCCTGAAGCCAGTTAGAGGCAAAGACAGTTCCCAACTTTTCTACCACTGTAAATGCTAAGAAAGCTGAGTGGGTGGACGCGCCTGCTTCAGACATACTTGTGTAAAATGAAAGTTGCGTTAGACAGCCACAGATTTACATTCTAATGGATCACTAACAGAATATCGACTACCACAATATCGAGTTACCAAAATATCGGGACATAAATATCGTTGTCAATAATATCGACTTCCTATCTTCATAATGGTAAGTACAAAAATATCTGAGAAAAAAATATTGTTGTCAAAAATAACGCTATAGAAAATATAGTTATATATATATATATATATATATATATGTATGTATACTACTATAATAAAGTAAGAACTGTGAACCTTTAAGGCGTGTAAACTCGGGAACCACAGCGCCAATTCAAACACCCGATACATCTTTGTAATTGTCAGGGTGTGCAGGTGGACATAGGCTATATTTTTTTCAAAAATATACGTGGTTTTAAAAATGTTACATTAAAAAAGTAGTCCCTTCAAAGTAGCACCGGCCGCGACGTGCGTCCTGACATCAGGAGCGCGGGGAGGAGCGGCGTACACGAGCGTGCAGAGGAGCGGCAGGAGGAGCGGCGTACAGGCGGGGAGGAGCGGCGTACAGGCGGGGAGGAGCGGTGAGGAGCAGAGGAGGACAGGCGGTGAGGAGCCTCGGACAGGCAGTGAGGAGCGGCGGACAGGCGGGGAGGAGCGGTGAGGAGCAGCGGAGGACAGGCGGTGAGGAGCAGCGGACAGGCGGTGAGGACTGGCGGACAGGTGGAGGTAAGTGAAGCAGCCGCAGGTGCGCTCACGGGGCGGGAGGGGGCCCTGAAGCCTGATTGCTCCCAGACAAGGTCGGGACAGGCTGCTAGTATATATATATATATATATATATATATATATATATATATATATATATATATATCTTCTATATATATAAAAACAAAAGTATGTCTGTTTATCCTTTATGCATTACTACACCATTTATCCGATCGCCATGAAACTTTGGGAAGTTGCTGAGTACACTCCCGCGAACGTTTCTGGCCACAAAAAAAAATAATAATTGTTAAAAGTTGTTGAGTACACTCCCGTAAAGGTTTCTGGAAAAAAACAAAAAAAAACAAAGAAAAATTTGTTAAATATCGGCCCCCGGCACCCTAGGGCCCTCAAAATCTTTCCAATACTGAACGTTTACAGTTTACGGTGCGACTCGCTTTTGCAATGACCATCAACAAAGCACAAGGACAATCGCTGCAAGTGTGTGGACTACATTTGGAGAATCCGTGCTTCTCACATGGACAACTGTATGTGGCCAACTCACGCGTCAGAAAACCTTCTGTTTTATTCGTGTACGCACCAGACGGAAAAACAAAAAATACAGTGTAACCACAAGCACTCGAATAAATAAACAGAAATAAAACAACACTTTAAAATGTTTTCCATATTACAATGAATAAGTTTCAATAAAAATGACACAATGTAAATTGAATGTTATCATAACAAGTTTCCTTAAATTTCCTTTCTTCTGAGATCGCAGCAACACGCGACGGGTAAGCTAGTATATATATATAAAAACTAATATATGTCTGTCTGTCTGTTTGTCCTTTATGCATTACTACACCATTCATCCGATCACCATGAAACTTTGGGAAGTTGTTGAGTACACTCCCGCAAAGGTTTCTGGCATAAATTTTATTTAAATATCGCCCCCCCCAGGGCCCTCATAATCTTTCGAATACTGATGTACGCACAAGACGGAAAAAAGAAAGATCGTGTATCCACAAGCACTCGAATAAATAAATAGAATTAAAACGACACTTTGAAATGTTTTCCATATTAAAATGAATACGTTTCAATAAAAATGACACAATGTAAATTGAATGTTATCATAACGAGTTTCCTTGAATTTCTTTTCTTTGGAGATCGCAACAATGTGCGACGGGTAAGCATATATATATATATATATATATATATATATATATATATATATATATATATATATATATATAAAACAAATTAAATAATACATTTAACCTATGTATCTGAGAAAGGCTACTCGCCGAAACGTTAGCTTTTGGAAGTCTGCTGCGCTGCTGTAAATACCTGAATAAAAGCGCTTTCTCTCCAGTATTGGTCCTCACGAGTTGGTGTACACTGGATGGTGTGTTGATGGGTTACTCCGAGCCCATTGTTGTGAGGACGCCTTGAAGGGTCGGGGGCTCCAGTATCGGGAGAACTTGTGTAGCAATCAAAACGAGGAGCATGACCCACCCACGCACCAGAAACCTACAATAGGATGCTACTACAGCGAAAACGTGGTGCGAGGTGGAAAGGATTCGTGAAGGGTGACATCCTTCACGAGCGTGCTGGAACTGAAGGGGCTTTTTTCAGGTGAAGGAAAAATCGAAAAATCAACTTCACATTGAGGATCTACATCTTGCCTGACTACTCGGCTAAAACCCACATTTACAACGATGACATTGTCATTTAAGAACACTGCAAACCTCTGAAAAAAGGTAAAATAAAAACGTGAACTTTCCAGGAGAAAGTGGCATCGAACTGACAATGCATTGTGGGACCTGTATTTTGAGCGCAAGGTCACGTGAGGAACATTTTTTTTTAAAAGGCAGGCACGAATGCACTTTGCAGATTGGGCATTCCTACTTCCTGCTTTGAGAAAGGCTACTCACCGAAACGTTAGCTTTTGGAAGTCTGCTGCGCTGCTGTAAATACCTGAATAAAAGCGCTTTCTCTCCAGTATTGGTCCTCACGAGTTGGTGTACACTGGATGGTGTGTTGATGGGTTACTCCGAGCCCATTGTTGTGAGGACGCCTTGAAGGGTCGGGGGCTCCAGTATCGGGAGAACTTGTGTAGCAATCAAAACGAGGAGCATGACCCACCCACGCACCAGAAACCTACAATAGGATGCTACTACAGCGAAAACGTGGTGCGAGGTGGAAAGGATTCGTGAAGGGTGACATCCTTCACGAGCGTGCTGGAACTGAAGGGGCTTTTTTCAGGTGAAGGAAAAATCGAAAAATCAACTTCACATTGAGGATCTACATCTTGCCTGACTACTCGCCTAAAACCCACATTTACAACGATGACATTGTCATTTAGGAACACTGCAAACCTCTGAAAAAAGGTAAAATAAAAACGTGAACTTTCCAGGAGAAAGTGGCATCGAACTGACAATGCATTGTGGGACCTGTATTTTGAGCGCAAGGTCACGTGAGGAACATTTTTTTTTAAAAGGCATGCACGAATGCACTTTGCAGATTGGGCATTCCTACTTCCTGCTTTGAGAAAGGCTACTCGCCGAAACGTTAGCTTTTGGAAGTCTGCTGCGCTGCTGTAAATACCTGAATAAAAGCGCTTTCTCTCCAGTATTGGTCCTCACGAGTTGGTGTACACTGGATGGTGTGTTGATGGGTTACTCCGAGCCCATTGTTGTGAGGACGCCTTGAAGGGTCGGGGGCTCCAGTATCTGGAGAACTTGTGTAGCAATCAAAACGAGGAGCATGACCCACCCACGCACCAGAAACCTACAATAGGATGCTACTACAGCGAAAACGTGGTGCGAGGTGGAAAGGATTCGTGAAGGGTGACATCCTTCACGAGCGTGCTGGAACTGAAGGGGCTTTTTTCAGGTGAAGGAAAAATCGAAAAATCAACTTCACATTGAGGATCTACATCTTGCCTGACTACTCGCCTAAAACCCACATTTACAACGATGACATTGTCATTTAAGAACACTGCAAACCTCTGAAAAAAGGTAAAATAAATACGTGAACTTTCCAGGAGAAAGTGGCATCGAACTGACAATGCATTGTGGGACCTGTATTTTGAGCGCAAGGTCACGTGAGGAACATTTTTTTTTAAAAGGCAGGCACAAATGCACTTTGCAGATTGGGCATTCCTACTTCCTGCTTTGAGAAAGGCTACTCGCCGAAACGTTAGCTTTTGGAAGTCTGCTGCGCTGCTGTAAATACCTGAATAAAAGCGCTTTCTCTCCAGTATTGGTCCTCACGAGTTGGTGTACACTGGATGGTGTGTTGATGGGTTACTCCGAGCCCATTGTTGTGAGGACGCCTTGAAGGGTCGGGGGCTCCAGTATCGGGAGAACTTGTGTAGCAATCAAAACGAGGAGCATGACCCACCCACGCACCAGAAACCTACAATAGGATGCTACTACGGCGAAAACGTGGTGCGAGGTGGAAAGGATTCGTGAAGGGTGACATCCTTCACGAGCGTGCTGGAACTGAAGGGGCTTTTTTCAGGTGAAGGAAAAATCGAAAAATCAACTTCACATTGAGGATCTACATCTTGCCTGACTACTCGCCTAAAACCCACATTTACAACGATGACATTGTCATTTAAGAACACTGCAAACCTCTGAAAAAAGGTAAAATAAAAACGTGAACTTTCCAGGAGAAAGTGGCATCGAACTGACAATGCATTGTGGGACCTGTATTTTGAGCGCAAGGTCACGTGAGGAACATTTTTTTTAAAAGGCAGGCACGAATGCACTTTGCAGATTGGGCATTCCTACTTCCTGCTTTGAGAAAGGCTACTCGCCGAAACGTTAGCTTTTGGAAGTCTGCTGCACTGCTGTAAATACCTGAATAAAAGCGCTTTCTCTCCAGTATTGGTCCTCACGAGTTGGTGTATACTGGATGGTGTGTTGATGGGTTACTCCGAGCCCATTGTTGTGAGGACGCCTTGAAGGGTCGGGGGCTCCAGTATCGGGAGAACTTGTGTAGCAATCAAAACGAGGAGCATGACCCACCCACGCACCAGAAACCTACAATAGGATGCTACTACAGCGAAAACGTGGTGCGAGGTGGAAAGGATTCGTGAAGGGTGACATCCTTCACGAGCGTGCTGGAACTGAAGGGGCTTTTTTCAGGTGAAGGAAAAATCGAAAAATCAACTTCACATTGAGGATCTACATCTTGCCTGACTACTCGCCTAAAACCCACATTTACAACGATGACATTGTCATTTAAGAACACTGCAAACCTCTGAAAAAAGGTAAAATAAAAACGTGAACTTTCCAGGAGAAAGTGGCATCGAACTGACAATGCATTGTGGGACCTGTATTTTGAGCGCAAGGTCAAGTGAGGAACATTTTTTTTTTAAAAGGCAGGCACGAATGCACTTTGCAGATTGGGCATTCCTACTTCCTGCTTTGAGAAAGGCTACTCGCCGAAACGTTAGCTTTTGGAAGTCTGCTGCGCTGCTGTAAATACCTGAATAAAAGCGCTTTCTCTCCAGTATTGGTCCTCACGAGTTGGTGTACACTGGATGGTGTGTTGATGGGTTACTCCGAGCCCATTGTTGTGAGGACGCCTTGAAGGGTCGGGGGCTCCAGTATCGGGAGAACTTGTGTAGCAATCAAAACGAGGAGCATGACCCACCCACGCACCAGAAACCTACAATAGGATGCTACTACAGCGAAAACGTGGTGCGAGGTGGAAAGGATTCGTGAAGGGTGACATCCTTCACGAGCGTGCTGGAACTGAAGGGGCTTTTTTCAGGTGAAGGAAAAATCGAAAAATCAACTTCACATTGAGGATCTACATCTTGCCTGACTACTCGCCTAAAACCCACATTTACAACCATGACATTGTCATTTAAGAACACTGCAAACCTCTGAAAAAAGGTAAAATAAAAACGTGAACTTTCCAGGAGAAAGTGGCATCGAACTGACAATGCATTGTGGGACCTGTATTTTGAGCGCAAGGTCACGTGAGGAACATTTTTTTTAAAAGGCAGGCACGAATGCACTTTGCAGATTGGGCATTCCTACTTCCTGCTTTGAGAAAGGCTACTCGCCGAAACGTTAGCTTTTGGAAGTCTGCTGCGCTGCTGTAAATACCTGAATAAAAGCGCTTTCTCTCCAGTATTGGTCCTCACGAGTTGGTGTACACTGGATGGTGTGTTGATGGGTTACTCCGAGCCCATTGTTGTGAGGACGCCTTGAAGGGTCGGGGGCTCCAGTATCGGGAGAACTTGTGTAGCAATCAAAACGAGGAGCATGACCCACCCACGCACCAGAAACCTACAATAGGATGCTACTACAGCGAAAACGTGGTGCGAGGTGGAAAGGATTCGTGAAGGGTGACATCCTTCACGAGCGTGCTGGAACTGAAGGGGCTTTTTTCAGGTGAAGGAAAAATCGAAAAATCAACTTCACATTGAGGATCTACATCTTGCCTGACTACTCGCCTAAAACCCACATTTACAACGATGACATTGTCATTTAAGAACACTGCAAACCTCTGAAAAAAGGTAAAATAAAAACGTGAACTTTCCAGGAGAAAGTGGCATCGAACTGACAATGCATTGTGGGACCTGTATTTTGAGCGCAAGGTCACGTGAGGAACATTTTTTTTTAAAAGGCAGGCACGAATGCACTTTGCAGATTGGGCATTCCTACTTCCTGCTTTGAGAAAGGCTACTCGCCGAAACGTTAGCTTTTGGAAGTCTGCTGCGCTGCTGTAAATACTTGAATAAAAGCGCTTTCTCTCCAGTATTGGTCCTCACGAGTTGGTGTACACTGGATGGTGTGTTGATGGGTTACTCCGAGCCCATTGTTGTGAGGACGCCTTGAAGGGTCGGGGGCTCCAGTATCGGGAGAACTTGTGTAGCAATCAAAACGAGGAGCATGACCCACCCACGCACCAGAAACCTACAATAGGATGCTACTACAGCGAAAACGTGGTGCGAGGTGGAAAGGATTCGTGAAGGGTGACATCCTTCACGAGCGTGCTGGAACTGAAGGGGCTTTTTTCAGGTGAAGGAAAAATCGAAAAATCAACTTCACATTGAGGATCTACATCTTGCCTGACTACTCGCCTAAAACCCACATTTACAACGATGACATTGTCATTTAAGAACACTGCAAACCTCTGAAAAAAGGTAAAATAAAAACGTGAACTTTCCAGGAGAAAGTGGCATCGAACTGACAATGCATTGTGGGACCTGTATTTTGAGCGCAAGGTCACGTGAGGAACATTTTTTTTTTAAAAGGCAGGCACGAATGCACTTTGCAGATTGGGCATTCCTACTTCCTGCTTTGAGAAAGGCTACTCGCCGAAACGTTAGCTTTTGGAAGTCTGCTGCGCTGCTGTAAATACCTGAATAAAAGCGCTTTCTCTCCAGTATTGGTCCTCACGAGTTGGTGTACACTGGATGGTGTGTTGATGGGTTACTCCGAGCCCGGGGCTCCAGTATCGGGAGAACTTGTGTAGCAATATATATATATATATATAACAAATTAAGTAATACATTTAACCTAAAAACATGATTTAGATGTATTTGTAAATGTTAACAATTATAATAAATACATTTAATTTAAAATAAATTAAACATACGTATATAACATGTAATACATATATATTTACTTAAAACAAATAATAAATAATAATTGTAATTGTTGTAAAAATGCTATAAATATATTAAAAATTATACATAAATAAAAAATACATGCACCTGCAACATAAAAATCAATAAATAAAAAGAAATGTATTATATAAATTATATTATTAATATATTTAATATTTCCTAAACCTACATTATGCACTACATTGAGTGCAACAGTAGAGAAAGTGTTGAATTGGGGAGGGGCTAAAATTACTATTCCCACCCTAGTGAGTGCAAAAGTAGGGAAAGTGTTGGATAGCGGAGGGGAATTATTTACTATTCCCACTCCAATGAGTGCAACGGTAGGGAAAGTGTTGCATAGCGTAGGGTAAAAATTACTATTTCCACTCCAGCGAGTGCAACAGTAGGCAAAGTGTTAGATAGCGGAGGGGTAAAAATTACTATTCCCCCACTAGCGGGTGCAACAGTAGGGAAAGTGTTGGATAGCAGCGGGGAATAATTTACTATTCCCACTCCAACTGGTGCAACAGTTGGGAAAGTGTTGGATAGCAGAGGGGAATAATTTACTATTCCCACTCCAACAAGTGCAACAGTAGGGAAAATGTTGGATAGCGGAGGGTAACAAATTACTGTTAACACTCCAGTGAGTGCAACAGTAGGGAAACTGTTGGATAGCAGAGGGGATCGATTTACTTGTCCCAATTAGCGAGTGCAACAGTAGGGAAAGTGTTGGATAGCAGAGGGGAATATTTTACTAATCCCACTCCAATGAGTGCAACAGTAGGGAAAGTGCTGCATAGCGTAGGGTAAACAATTACTATTCACCCTCCAGCGAGTGCAACAGTTGGGAAAGTGTTGGATAGTGGAGGGTAAAAAACTACTGTTCCCACTCCAGTGAGTGCAACAGTAGGGAAAATGTTGCTTAGCGGAGGGGAATAATTTACTATTCCCACTCCATTGAGTGCAACAGTAGGGAAAGTGTTGGATAGCGGAGGATTAAAAATTACTATTACCACTCCGGTGTGTGCAACAGTAGGGAAAGTGTTGGATAGAGGAGGGGAATAATTAACTATTCCCACTCCAATAATGCAACACTAGGGAAAGTGGTGGATAGCAAAGGGGATAAAATTACAATTCCAGGGAGTACAACAGTAGGGATAGTGTTGGATAGAGTAGGGATATAAATTAGTATTCCCACAGAACAAAATTCAAATTTAAAAACAAACAAAATATCAACTACAATACAAAATATAATTTAAAAAAAACAAAACAAAACATTTATAAAAAAATATAAAATTTAACAAAACATATGAAAATATTTGAAAGTAGTCAAAATCTAAAATTAACATACAAATATTAATTTTGTAAATGTAGCCAACAATTTACAACCAAATAAATATTTTGTAATAGAAATTCATCTTAATCCAAGAATTACATTTACATAAATGTAATATTTATTTACCTACCCTATAACACCACACAATTTACAACACACATCTAAATTAAACAAAAAAGTGTACCCACATAATAAACAATTAATTATCAATTAAACACTTATTAATCATTTTAAAGCACATGTATAAATGTTTAAATTAATGTACAAACCAAATGTTACAGATATTGAACCTAAATCCCCAAACAAAAAAAAACTAAACAATTACCAAAAATATTTATCAATTAATAAAAGATTATTAATGAAAAAGTAATGACAAATTAATTTAAACGAAATTACTTTCCACCATCTACCCCAATAAACACCAAAACACACATCTAAAAATATTTACACAATTTCCATAACGAATTTTTCATTAATAAATTAATATCAATTGACAACAAATCATCGGGTGTTTCCCTGGGAGGCTGAAAGGGGGAGGGGGCAGTTTTGTTACTTGGGGCTGGCACTGCAATGTTCCTTGTATATCCAGTAGTTTTCAATCAACAGTAAAAGTGGCCTTGTTTATATTCAGGTGTAGTTCACCATTGTCTGGTGATTAATACCTGCTGGAGCGAGATGAGAGTTTTGAATGTCTAAGGTAGCGAGCTGCGGGCATACTGAAAAACTGTGAAGGGCGCGATTGTCTCAACCTAATATAAACGTATTTTGACTTGTACTTAGGTGGTTGTTTATTTACTAACTTTTCTATTGCGCGACCTCCTCTGACGTGTCTGTAAAACATACCTTTTGTTCCGAAGTTTTGTGCTGAATTTTGACCTCCTGTACTGAATTCTTGTCCTGAATTTTGACCCTTTGTCCTGAATTTTTACACTCACCATCCTGAATTTGCACCAATGCCAGCTGGTCACCCTACCACCCCTCCTCCTGCCTGTGAGCGCCCCCGTGGGTGGAGAGCCCCACCACCATCCATCCTCGTGCCTGTGAGGGCCCCTGCGAGTGGGGTGCCCCCCACCCCACCTCCTCCCCCTGCCTGTGAGGGCCCCCGTGGGTGGAGCTCCCCCCAACCCTCCTCCTGCCTGTGAGGGTCCCCGTGGGTGGGGCGAAGGATGAGCTGCCCTCCTTGAGTGCACAGCAGAGCCTGGAGGAGGGTGCTGGGAGTAGAGTGACCAGTCGTCCCAGATGTGGCCACCCAATCCCGGTTTCCCACCAGCTGTCCCGGCAGAATATGGCAGTTTTGGCTCTTGTCCAGGTTTTTAGAGGGGGTGGACTGAAAACATTGAGAGGCATTTTTTGAGGTTGTTCTAAAGCTGAGCTTGTTAGCAGCTGTTATAAGTAAGCCATTTAAATTAATAGGTATGATGTTGGCTGTAAAAATAACTTTGTATTTATTTTCTTAATGCATCTTCTGTGATTCTGTGTTGATGAGAGGTGTCATTCGGCGCCTTTCCGGCGTGGATGAACATTTTTAGTCCTTCTTCGATTTGTCCAAAATGTCCCTGTTTTTGATTCTCAAGATCTGGTCACACTAGCTGGGGTGGGGCAGGATTCTTGGAGTAGAGAGTGGAAGCACGTTAAATATGACACGACGGTTCACGCTCAGGCAGCATCCCTCATAGCCGTGGAGGGGGGTGGGCGGGGGCTCGCTGTGCATCTCCTGCGTGCGTGCGTGCATGCGAGAGGGAGTAAGGGCCAGAGGTGAGGAAAAGGACAGCATGAAACCAAGTGGGCAAGAACATGACAAATGACAGTGAAGAAACTGAGATTAAGTCCGGGTTCAGTCCGGGCCGCGGTGGTGCTTGACTAGGTGCAAAGAGGGGAGCCGCTTGCAGTAAAATTGCAGCGTGAAGATTACCTCACACCGCGTTATGTGCCCATGAGGTCCCATATCGACATACCTCCTGTACATGACTCCAGCAAAATTGCTACGTGAGTTATATGCGGCTTTATAGCCCCAAGTATAAATATACTTTTTTGGAATAAGAGAATTTTTCCAATATTTTTTACACTTTTTCCTCACGGCAGGGTGCACCTTAGGGCGTGTACACCACCGGAGGATCACACTATTAAGGTCCTGAAGAAAGCTGAGCGACTCGGGCTCGTTAAAAGCAGAAACATATCGACCAAATTCACCTATATGGACTAGGGGTCTATCATAATTAAGGCCACACCTATGGTCCATTCACTTTTGTTTTTAACCAGTGCAGACCGGACAAGTAATAAAATATTTGAAAGTCACGTGCTTGCACTTTTTAATTTTTTCTATTCCTTTGCACTCACTTAGCTTAATTTGGCTTCTCTAAAAACACCCTCAACACACACAAAACCAGCTCCGCTGTAAACAGGCGTTGAAGCACACTGGAAAGACATTAGGTCTTTTCAGTGGGAACCCAGTGATGAAGCATGTCACCACTAGGTTGGTGAGTGAGGGTTCTTAAAAATCTCTATTGTGTTGTCCCTCCCCTTGGAGTTTTCCACTTTCTCTCTTTTCTAGACACTTTGTTTTTCCCACAAAGTTGTCTTTTATTGTGTTGTCACTCTTCTGTTGTTTACAGATAGTAAGATAAGGGGTGTGAGAGTGTACATCTAAACCCTTTCTCTCTTGTTGTTCTTGGTTGAAACTGAGATTAAGACAAAAATAAAAACAACAGAGAAAAGAATTAAAGTGTACAGAGAGGGCAAGTCACAGTGACACAAAGCGTCGGAGCGGGTCACGGTGACACTCAAAGGCAGAGGATTTAATAACCATGAAAAGCGCACGGCGACACCGAGAGGGCGGAAGCTGGCCGGGGAGACTGGGCACTCAGAGAGAGAGAGAGAGAGATGGAGTCACGGTGACATCAAGAGACGGTGGATGCAGAGAGACCGGAGATAAGTCACGGTCACATCAAGAGACGGTGGATGCAAAGAGACCGGTAACTCTAAAAGCGGTGGCAGGAAAGAGGCAGGAGGACACAGCAGGGGCGTGCGAACCCCAGCGGGGGTGGGGCTCTTAAAGGCCTCTTCAGTCGGCAGCTTGGCAGACGAAATCCCATAATCAACACTAAGAAGGAATACTGCGTCAATAGAAAAACAAGAGGAGGCAGGAAAAAAACGAAAGATGGGTAAATAGGAAAGAGGGAAGTAATATTGACTAGAAGGAAGGGTGAAAGGAACCCGTATAGGATGGAGGGATGAGAGGGTAGATGGATGAATGAGTGGGTAGATGGATGAATGAATGAATGTGTGGATAGATAGGCGAAAGGATGTCCCAGTAAAGAGAGGGAGAGATGGATGGATGGACAGGTGAAAGGATGGCAGAGTGGATGGATGGATGGCAGAGTGGATGAATGGAAAGGTGGTAGGATGGCAGAGTGGATGGCTGGATGGCAGAGCGGATGGATGGATGGCAGAGTGGATGAATTGACAGGTGGTAGGATGGCAGAGTGGATGGCTGGGTGGCAGAACGGATGGATGGCAGAGAGGATGAATGGACAGGTGGTAGAATGGATGGCTGGATGGATGGCAGAGTGGATGGATGGACAGGTGAAAGGATGGCAGAGTGAATGGATGAAAGGCAAAGTGGATGGGCAAATGAGTTAGTGAACGAATAGGTGGGTGGATAGGTGAAAGGATGGCTGAGTGGATGGATGGAAGTGGGGGGGTACTTTAATTTTCTGGCTACTTCTTTGTGACAGAGAAATGGAGAGACTCGGGGTGATGGTTGGACAATGTTGCATTCACAGACAGGCACGCTAGGAGACACTCAGGGGGTCACAAAAAATATGCAGCAACATTGAAAGATAGAGGCGGAGATGGTCAGCATGACGCTTTAAGGAAAAAATATAGCAGTATGATATACAGAGAGATGAAGAGAGGAGGAAGGAGAACAAAAAAACTAGACGGACACTGAGAAAAAAATATTGGCATTGAAAGAACGATACTGGTTATTCACAGAGGAGAGGAAAGGGGTAGGGTGCTACATAGAAGAAGAGGCAGAAGGCATAATTAACAATAGTACATCAATCACAGCACAAGCAGCGTGAAGGGCACTAAGCAAGATGAAGCAATCAGTACTTGGTCCAAGCTCCACAAAGAAGAGGAAGTTAAGTTGGCCTGCACTGGCCAATAACGAGGCAGCAAATAAGCGTGACACTGAAGCTAACAAATGGTAAACAACTTGTTGGCTCCAATCCCTTTGACGTATACAACATCTCTCCCAAGTGACTGTCTTAGGTCAGGCCTAAACAGGGAGCAGGAAAGACAGGGAAGGAGCATGAGAGCAAAGGAGGTGTGAAAGTGGAGCATTCAAGGCCACACAGAGGGTTTGTTTCATGGTAGAGTTTTGAAAATCTGCATAGAGAAGACACGGAGAGCATCGAAAGGTAGAAGGCCATCCGCCGCTCCATGGTGTTTTCCGTTTGAATGTATGTTGCCATCTCCCCAGTCGATTCATTTATCTGTGAGTAAACGGCTGAAGAGGGAGCTTGCTGGAGGACTAGCTGGGAGTAGGGAGGACCATTGTCCTAATTTGCCTAGGTCCTTTGGCTTCTGTGAGGACAAAAGGATCTAACCCTGCACTCTGGACCGACAATGAATTGTGACTGGCGAGGGCTGACTTTTATGTTCAGGATATACTCAGGGATGCATGGAGAGTGCATGATGCAAAATTCTGTTCTTTTGACCGCAGGATTTATTCTGTAATAACAAGAAAACAGATTTGGTGGACCTGAGCTCTTGCACTGATAATAATATTAGTGCATTTTACATTTACACCACAATGCTATTACAAACATAACGCTGCATGACTGAAAGCTCCTTTCCATCTATTTTATTCTGTTATATTTTTTTAAGAGGATAAAAAAAATAAAGCTCAGCACAGCCATAAACATACAGTTGTCTTTTAAATAAGTATCATTCTTCTCCAGAAATGAAACATTTGATTCACAAACTTAAACCTTCATGAAGCGATGAAACAGAGAAAATGGGTTGGGCGTGGGGTAATGGAGGGAACACCAGAAAAGCAAAATCAACAAAAATATTGCACACCTTGAGTGCCCTGGCTTATTAAACGAGTATGCACATAACAAGTCATGCAAGTGTAGACTCACAAACACAGCTGGCGTCTAACCTCTCCAGATCCACCTCTAATTTTCTAGCCTGCAAACTTTTCAAGCTGTGCTGTGCTCAGTAAAATGAAAAGGTTTGTTATCATGTCACGAGGAGGTACATTTTGTGGTGAAAAGACTGGTCTTGGACAGAAAGGAGAGTCTACTGTCAATAAAAGAGGGAGTCTCTCTTCTTATGTGGTTCAGCTCTTATGACGCTTCAGGGACCCTACACTTCAGCTCAGTGAACGACCCTCTCGCCCATATTTTATTGGAGCATGAGGCTCGCAGCATCCCGCCAAGACGTGGACAACTTAGCCAGATGTTATGATGCAAGTACCACTACCAAAATGACCTGTTGTCTGTATATGTCTAACCAACTGAAATGCATGCTGTGCTGTGTTGCAGTACTACCATTCGTTAAAACCAACAATCCCTTGCATGAGATTATCTTGTGGGCACAGAGAGGAGAAGGGGATGATTGTTTGAAGGCTAGTGACCGGTCAGGCTGGACAAGGCCGAGGTTGCCTGGTGGATTCCTCATCAAAGAAGTGTTTTATTGTCATGGGGAACAGCTAGCATGGCAAGATGTTAGTGGAGGGCTTTCTAGGATCCGAGATGGTAGTAGTAGTAATTTGTGTTTTCCCCTATGCGCTGATGACGTACATCACTGTTATTCTTGGCATGGATGAGGGCGATAGAGTGTAACAACGTGTGCAAACGATGAACACCTTGTATATTAAGTTTAAGCGAAACAATGGCTGTATTCAGAACAAGCATGCAATGTGCACCGCCAGCATAACCTACGTATTGAGGACTGCTGGTAAAGTCAGTGCAATAAGCATTTGTGCCCATCACAATCTCTGTATTAAATTGAGACAGTTTACAATAATGACATATAACACATTCTCTACATTAAAGCCAGGTTGTACAGCATGTGTGTTCTGCACAGATATAATAGTCTTCGTGTGAAGGACATGTTACACAGCCCATGTAACGAGCAGAGGGGAGACTGTGACTCCTCTCCAAATTTGACTACATTCATGATGCCAGGCAATTAAAACTGCAACCTATCTAGAGCCTATACTGGTTGTGGTTCTAATGGCTTGTTCTGTAACTGCTTTATCAGGGCTATTAATGCTAAACAGTAGCTGTAAAGGGTTAAAGCTGCATATCTATACTACTATTATAAAGGAAGAACTTTGAGGCTTTGAGGCGGGTAAACTCGGGAACCACAGCGCCAATCCACACACCCGATACATTGTTGTAATCCTCAGGGTGTGCAGATGGACATAGGCTATATAAATTAAAAATAAATACGTTATTAAAAAATATAAGTTAAAAAAAAGAGTAGTCCCTTCAAAGTAGCGCTGGCCGCGACGAGCGTGCTGACATCAGGAGTGGCGTACACGCGAGGAGCGGCGTACAGGAGCGGCGGAGAACAGCGCGGGGAGGAGCGGCGGAGATCAGCGCGGGGAGGAGCAGTGCCGAGTAGCGGCAGAGATCAGGGGAGCAGCGGACATGACCGGCGGACAGGCGGTGAGGATCGGCGGGCAGACAGTGAGGAGCGGCGGCGGGGAGGAGCGGTCAGCAGCGGATGAGGTAGGGCGCCAAGTTACCAGTCAGCAAAGCAAACGTGAGGGAGGAGCGGCGGCGGGGAGGAGCGGTGAGCGAGCCATAGGTACCGGAGGAAAAACAAACGTGTGCAGGAAAAAGTAACGTGGGCAGGTTAACAGGAGGAAAAAGAAAAATGTGCAGGTGACAAAAGCGTACAAAGCGGAGCGGGGAGCAAACGGGCCATTACAGGACGAAAAAGTGACACGGGGCATTACAGGGAGGAAAAAGTGACGTGGGCAGTGACATGGGCAGATTAACAGGAGAAAAAGGAACGTGTGCAGGTGACAAAAGCGTACAAAGTGGAGCGGGGAGCAAACGGGCCATTACAGGACGAAAAAGTGAAACGGGGCATTACAGGGAGGAAAAAGTGACGTGGGCAGGTTAACAGGAGGAAAAAGAAACGTGTGCAGGTGACAAAAGCGTACAAAGTGGAGCGGGTAGCAAACGGGGCATTACAGGACGAAAAAGTGACGTGGCCAGTGACGTGGGCAGGTACCAAACGGGGCATTACAGCAGGAAAAAGTGACGTGAGCAGTGACGTGGGCAGGTTACACAACGTCAGGGCGGGCGGGGGCCCTGAGCCATGATTGCTCCCAGGCAACGTCGGGACGGGCTGCTAGTTATCTATAAGAGGGTGTGAGAGCAGGTTCCCAAAGGGCTCTGGATAGCACATGGCATCCCTCTTTAGTTACTGTATGGTTTGGAAAATAACCTCATGTTGAATGGAGGATGGGGCGTGGCTAACAGCCGAAAATGGCAGTCGTCTTATAGACAAGCTCTGGACCTGGGCTGCAACATCCTGAAAATAACCTACTGCACACAACAGATCGGAGTCTACTGGTGCGTGGAAAACTAGCCTGAAGCGGCGCAGAGACTCAGAGCTGCCTTTCAGCTGAGGAACGCCGGCGTGCGGGAAGGGCAGCAGAGCGGCGTCACAGGCCCTGAGCTGGACGGACTGAGAAATAGAGGTACTCAACACCCCAAATGCCATCCCTAACCTTGGAGATGGAGTAAAGCCGCGCTACAGCGAGCTCCCCGCTGGCGAGATTTGCAGTGTTGCCGGGGTTGTGCCCTGCGGAACGCTCGAGGCGGAGTGTGTGTTCGAGAGCGGATGCGGCTCCAGGCCTGGGAGACGCACTTACGTGAGGCCCGGGGATGCAGTCCGGCTTCCACCTACTGCACTGATTGGTGGCCCACCGATGGGGACAGCGGAGGCCACTGACGAATACCTGCGTACGGAGAGCATACTGGAGGTAGACGATGGGGGTGTGCGGCGATCTCTGCCACGTGGAGCGGTGGGCGATGCCAGATATGGACTCGGTCTAACGGTGGGGCCTCACAACATGCCGAACGTAGTCCAGACAGGGCGGCTTGACTGGTGTACCCTAATTGCAACCTAGTTGGTTTTTCCTGAACTGGGACTTCAAGCAAGCGGCTGAGAGTGGCGACCGGAGCCGGTCGGTGTCTGTGTGCCGTGGGTGTGGGCGCTGTGTTGTGGGACTGTGTTGTCCAGAGCCTACGACCTCACTGGCACATTGAACTATTGAAGGGGAGGCTCAGCCTTGGAGTCATGATGAGGTGCTGTAATGCAGAGTGACACTGAGGAGACCAGCTAGACTGTGGCACACGGCGGCTTCAGGGGCATAGGGAGCAGATCAGAAGTAAAGAAGAGCGGCTGTGGTCGCTAGATCACTGTGTTGGGCAGACGCTGGCACGGTACTAGAGCGATTGAGAAAGCGGCCCGTCGCTGAGTGGATATCGGCTCTCCCTTGTGATGGGGCGCCCTAGGGGGATGCAACAGGAAACGGGCAGAGGCCCCGATCACGGACCAGACACCGCGGAACACACTGATGCCACACTGACGCCCAGCTGTATACTGCCTACTATCATGACCAAACCTGTGGAGAAATTGGACCTTATCCTGCAGGAGGTGCGGGATTCCAGGAAGGTTATCTAGCACCAGATTGGGACCCTAACGACCGGCCTTACATTGCTCCGGGCAGACCATGCGAATCACAGATAAGGTCAAGGATAATACCATGGCACTGGAGGAGCTGACCCCGCAGCATGCCCAGAACACAGCTCACATTAAACAATTGCAGGACCAAGTTGTCACCCTGCTGGATCGAGTGGAATACATGGAAGAGAGAGCCAGGAGGAACAACATTCGCGTTATTGGCCTGCCAGAGAGAAGCGATGGAAGTGATGCAACGCGCTATATGGAACAGTGGTTCAGGGACCATGTCACAAATGTAGGGCTCTCCACTCAATACTGTATTGAACAAGTGCACAGGATACCCCAAGAATACCAGGATATCGTTATATCCCGATTACACGGTCATGGTGCAAAGGCAACAATCTTCTTTCATGGCAGTCAAAAGAAAACTGAGAGACCTGAATTTAAAATACGCACTTCTTTTCCCGGCTCGATTAAAAATTTTGCCTGAACAAAAAACACTCTTTTTTGAGAGCCCCGGTGATGTGGAGGAATGGCTGGAGGTGATGGAGCCAACAAAACTGTAACATCTGTTTCTCAAAGCACCACCAAAAGCCTCAACAGTACAGGAGTACCTGGTCCCCGCAATGGTAGGAGTTCACACAGGAAAACCATGCAGAAGTTCCTCATGTCACAGCAGATGCAACAGAACAAGTCGCAGGCGATTCTCGCAGTAGCCACCTTTACAAACGCTGCAAGGACGGATGACAAGACCTCCTCTGAAGAAGATTCACACGACACAGACTCAGAGGGAAGTGTGGCCCTGTTCCCCACTGTGACTCCGCGGGCAGTTGATGAGTTATTTGGTTAATTAGATACCATCTTATATTGTACCTGAAAATGTACCATGCTTTCGTAAGATGTTCTTTAAGTACACATGCGAGGCCCAGGGAACCGAAGGAGCTTAAATATAACTGGGAGACGGTGATTACACCACATGCGAAATGCTGGCAATGCCTCCCACATGGCGAAAGCGTTTCGTGTACTTAACATATTTTTATATGTCCAGTTTAGTTGTATGGTTCTTATAGTTCTTCGACCGGACCGAGTATTGGGGTTTTCAGGGTGTGAAACGGTCCTATAGCAGATGCTGGCTTGGTTAGGCTCGACTGCCCAGAAGCTATACCTGCTGTTATGCAGGTAAATGTTGTACCTCAATGCATACACTCAGCAAGTACAATATACTGATGTGGAATGTTCGGTGAATGGGCTCTGTGCAGAAGCGACATAGAATACACGCACTGATGCAGCGCCGTAAAGCACAGATAGTGTACCTGCAGGAGTCCCATATGGTGGACAGTGAAGTGGTAAAACTCCGTAAGAAATGGAGAGGTCAGATTTTTTCCACTATGTACTCAGGATTTGCGCGAGGGGTCACAATTTGGGTTAGACATGGAGTGCCATTTTTAGCGCTAGAACAGCGGATAGATAAGCAGGGGCGATACATATTTCTGCGGGGGACACTTGATGGCCAGCATGTAGTTCTGGGTAACATATATGCACCTAATTTTAAGCAAGATAAGTACTGGGGTGTATTAAACCTTGCACTGGCGGGAAGAAAGCTGCATCCATGGATTATAGGGGGCGATTGTAATACAGTAATGGATGTTACACTGGACAGGTCTCACTCACCTATACGTGGAGCAGGAGTGATTAAGCAAGCAGTGGAATTAGGTAGTTGGGCTGAAGGATAGGAAATATGTGATGCATGGAGGATGCGATATCCTACACATAGAGAATACTCCTTCTATTCCCCTGTTCACATGCTTCACAAGAGAATAGACAGAATATATTGTTCCAATAGGATTGCAATGCAAGTGTTCCAGGCTACATACTTGGCTAAGACCTTTTCCGACCATAACTCGCTGGAGATTATACTTAACTGGGGCAGAATGCCCCCCCCCCGGTACCCACCTGGCATCTGTGGCCGCAATACTGGCGAACTCAGTGTTCAGAGCTACTATGTCGGACACTATTGAACATTATTTCGCAGAGAATAGTAACACTGCAACAAATATACCGACTGAATGGGACGCCTTTAAGACGGTTATCAGGGGTAAGGCAATCAGTACGACAGTAGGCGCCCGACAAGAAATCCATAAGTCCCTTTTAGATGTAGTGCACAAAATGGGTAGACTGGAACATGAAGCCATATCTGACGCTGACAAGCGTGCCTCACTACAGGAGGCTAGAATCAGCCATGCGGAACTGCTTGAAACTCTCCAGGTCATAGATTATCAAAAGTACTCACAGCTGCGCAACACTGATGCAGATCAATCCGGCACATTGCTGGCCAGATTGATTCGAGATGCTGCCCCCGTGGTTATCATAAATGAGGTCACTACCCTGGGAGGAGATACAGCCATTACCCAAGGGGATATTAATGTCACCTTCCGTCAACACTACGCCTCACTGTACAGTAAACCTTGTAGCAGCACACACGACCATACGGAGGCTTTTTTCTCCACCCTTCCATACCCACAGCTCACAGTAGAGGCCAAGAAGGGATTATTAGGGCCCATTACTCAGTCTGAAATTAAGGTCGCCATGAGGGAACTCTTGTGTGATAAAACCCCGGGACTGGATGGCCTACCAGTCGAATTTTATGCTACACATGCCGATTCCCTGGTACCCCAATTGGAAATATTATATAACGCAAGGCTAGAAAAGGGTTCCTTACCCCTCACTACAGCACAAGCGTTAGTGGTATCACTCCCAAAAACAGGAAGAGACCCCACAGATATGGCCAGCTATCACCCGTTATCATTATTGACCACAGAGTACAAAATACTCATCAAGGTGTTAGCCAATAGATTATTGCCCTCCCTGACTAAACTGATCCATATAGACTGACTTTCTACCTGCCCACAGCATGTCACTGAACACCAGGAAGCACCACTATCTCCTAACGGAAGCCCAAGTCGATATGAAGGAAGCATATCCTTGGATCTGCGCCAAGCATTCGACTCTATTAACTGGGACTATATGTTCCGTTCGCAGGAGAAATTTGGGATACCAGTAGATTATACTGACTGGCTACATCTATTATACGAAGCACCAAGTGCATGTGCACGCACTGGCGGTAATATTTCAGCAGAATATCCGATATATAGAGGAACGGGGCAGGGATGCCCCTTATCACCCCTCATATTCATACTAGCCCTGGAACCACCGGCACTCAAAGTGCGTATGGAGCTAACTGATATGGGCATAAAACTAGGGAACACAACTCACCTATTTTCTGCATATGCATATGATATTATTCTGGATCTTAGTGATCTCCGCTTGCCCCTGGACCTGCTATACAAGGTGTTCCATCACTTTGAATTAATCTCAGGCCCTGCCATTAATGCAGCAAAGTCACATGTATTTTTCTTCGCAAGCCCATTGACATTGAGTTTGGAGATACGAGACTCCAGGTTGCACAGCATACATTTAAATACTTGGGTATCCAGGTCTACCGCACACATATAGATATGCTAGATGGTAACTTACATTGAGCGCTTAAAGCTTTGCGCGCCAGTGTTGCTTTCTGGACTACGTTACCGTTGTCAGTCATGGGTAGAGCGGCTTTAGCGAAAATGGTGGTCCTTCCGTGACTGATTTATTACTTCACTAACTTACCTCTTATGATACCACATACTACATTCCAGCTGATGAATACCTCACTTACTGATCTCATATGGGGAACTGGAAGACGGCGTATCAGTCTTAATAAACTGCAGCTTGGTACACGTAGGGGAGGACTGGGTGTTCCTCACCTACGAGCGTACTATTACGCATGTCAATTACAATGGCTGTCCTTTTGGACTGCTGGGCGTAACTTACAAGAGATAGGGTTTACAGAAAAAGATATAGATCACAGAACCTTACATGCCCTGTTGTTACCCAATAGCAGGATCCCGAAATGTATCCCCCTTTTTTGCGCACTGAGCTCCAGTGCTGGAAAGCAGCGATGCAATATACATGCGCGCCCCCTGCTTATGCAGCCAACATCCCATTATTGGGAATTCCGTTGACAGATGGCCGAATAACTAAACGGAGAATAACACTGTGACTGGAAGTAGGGATCAGTACGGTGGCTGACCTATATGGAGATGGGATGCTGTTGGACCATGATACTTTTGTTAATGAAATGGGAGCTCCGGCACAATTATATCTATTGCATGCCACATTGTTACAGTATGTAAAAATCCACTGGCCCCGCAGAGACAGGAACCTCCCAAGCAGGAACTGATCAAGATGCTGTATTATAAGGGAAGAGAGAGACACCATATTAAATGGCTATACATAGGGATACACTCCCATACTGAGGCTGGTCTAACTACACTGCGCACAGCATGGGCAGAGGACATAGGGAGAGCCTTGGCAGATAAGGAATGGGCGGCTGTAGTAGAACCCCCCAAAAAGGTATCAAGGAATGCAAAATTTAAATTTATTCAAACCATGATTCTTCACAGGGCTTATCTCACCCCCATAAATTAGACCACATATTTCCACAGACAGAGCACTACTGCCCGAAATGCCTATTGGAGGGAGCTGGCCTCCCACAATGCTATGGTCATGTCCAACATTACGAGGGTTTTGGAACACTGTCAGACACATTATTAGTATGGCAACACACCGCGAGATACAAAATACAGTGGAGGAATGTATATTAGGCCTGCACAAACACGTGTCCGAGCATAAAGTACAATATCGCTTTGTTGATTTGGCGCTCATTTTAGCGATACGTGCCATCACTATGCACTGGTAGTCGAAGAAAAGCCACCTAAGGAACACGCCTCGCATAGTGAACTGCTCCGTTGTGGCAGTGTAGAGAATGCTGCCTTACGTCGAGAGGAGCTCAGAGGCCTACACAAAACCCCAATAGCATTAGAATGGGATGTTATGTTGTAGTCACTAAAAGCAGTGGACATACACCAGTACAATACCCTTAGCTGCACACAATAGAACATACATTAAGAGGATCATGCCCCGTGCGCCACGAACCGAGATGTGTTTTTATTGTAAGTAGCTTTATTAAGAGCCTCAAAATGTCAATGCGAAATATACATTAGATATCTGAGCATGCATAGGACCGGAGGGAGATGGGGTGGGGGGTGTTTGTGTGTAGTTTGATTTATTGTTTATTCTAGTACTAGCAGATAAGTAATCCGTACACCGGATAGGATATGACACACAGTGTAGTTAATGTGGGTTCCATCACCAAAATCACTAATCTGGCAGGGATGTGACAGTATGGGTGTTTATTTCCCAAAGTCATTATACACTTGATATATGTTTCGGATATTACGACTCACTGTGCAATGTCCTGTAGCAAATGTAATCTGCATGATGACAATGTAAGTGTACTGCACCAATGGTATGACGTACTTTCGAAAAACAATAAAACTAAGTTAAAAAAAAAATTTTGAATGGAGGACTATCAGCAGTCAAGGACACCTCAATGAAGTACAACCTATGGTGTGACATGAGGTCTCCTATTTCTAATTCCAGTCTCTCTCACTCATTCTCAATTAGAAAAAAACGACACTAACCTTTTTAGATTAATAAATCAGAAACATTCATCAAGCACGCGGACATCCATTTCTGATTAAGTAGTCTCATACTCTACCTCTGGCAGTAAGAGGACACCTGTTCACCATGTCTACTGAAAGTCTCTTTAATATGAAAATCTCAGCTGCATCTAAATGTCACTTGTCTTGTGTAATTGGAAAACTGAGGTTTTACCTTAATGGATCATCAGCAAATGATCCATATTGGTTGCCATAGTCAGTACATTTCTCGACTAGATTCTGTATCCTCATAAAATGATCATCACCCCAAAAAAATATGTTACATAGCAACAGCCCTTAGCATTACAAACTCAAAATTCAGTTTTTAAATGTGTTGTCAATTAAATCAATCAACAATCTTTATTCGGTTTCATGCATAAGAACCATAAAATAATAAGATAAAATACAGATAAAAACGTTCATGGATAAAATATAAGTTAAAACTACATCCACAGCTGCATGAAAAATAATTATATTCAGATTGTTAGAAATGGGGTCTCTAGTTGGCAGTGGTTCGCACCCTGTCCAAATAGGGACCCTCACTCTAGTCGGGGTAAGTAAGTTACACACCCAAAATAACCCCTGCTCACCCCCTTGGTAGCTTGGCACAGAGCAGTCTATGTGTATCCCAGAGGCAATGTGTATTCGTACACACACACAGTAACACAGTGAAAAAACTACAAAAGGACTCTACACCAGTTTAGAAAAATAGCCAATATTTATCTGAATAAAACATGACCAAAATTACAGATTTCCGACATACACTAGTCAAGATATGAATTTTTTCAAAGACTAAATAAAGTTCAGTTTAAAAAAATTAAATGTTGCGCTTAATCAGGACAAGTACCTTAGACGCGTCAAAAATCAAAGACAATGCGAGGCTCAGGGGAGGTGAGGGGCCGAAAAAGCAGGCGATGTGTTGGTGCTTTACTTCTATAGAGGAGGTGATGTTTTGTTTCCTTACTGCTAGGCAGGGGAGGTGATGTGTCAATTCCTTACTGGCGCAGGGAAGGTGATGCATTGTTTTCAGGCACTCGGCCTCGGTTCCTTATTGCAGTGTGGTGTCAATGAAGAAAACAGCAACCAGGGACAATGCGTCAAAAGGCAAGTCGCTCTGCGTTGATTCTACAGCATTGAAGCAGGCGCTGCATCGGAGTCGAGAGATCTATCACGGACTTCGGTGATGTGGTGCTTCAGACTCACGCAGCGGCAGTCCTTCGGACATACGTGGTGGGGAAAAGCTGGGGTCTGTGTAGTAAGCTGCTGTTGTTGCATGAAGCGGAAACCATGCTCTGGTGCAGGCAATGGTGATGCGGCGAGTTTTGGAGGTGCTGCACTGATTCCTAAAGAAGCTTGGAGTTGATGCATATATTTTCTTCATTTTATCACCAGAACTCACTTACTAAGGCCAGGAACCGGATTTGGCACCACTTGGCAAGACAGGACTCTCAGCAGGAGAGCCCAGGTGCTGGTAGGTGAACTCTTTGATGGCCCTGAGACTTCTTAACAGGAGGCAAGCTCAACTCAAGCCCTTCGGGAACCTTGGAAGAAGGATGTAGAAAGCAAAGTCCAGTCCTTTAACCCCCAGGACCGAAAAAGCAGGCCAGCACAGCAAAACAAACAGCAAAGTGGCAGTCTTTCCTGACAGCAATCCAGCTCTTCGTCCTGGAAGAATGTCCTCCACCCAGAACTGTTCTGAGCATATGGTGTCACAGGTCCAGTACTTATACCCATTTCAGCGTTTGAAGTAGGCAAACTTCAAAGGAAAGTCTTTGTAGTGCATAAGACCCTGCCTTACCCTGCCCTGGCTCCCAAGACACAACTACATGGGGTTGAGTCTTCTTTGTGTGAGGACAGGCACAGCCCTGTTCAGGTGTCATTGCCAACTCCTCCCACCACTCTAGCTCAAGAAGACTCATCAGCCTGGTGATGGGCTATCAGGATATGCAGGGCACACCTCAGCTCCCTTTGTGTGACTGTCTAGAGTGAATGCACAAATAGCCCAACTGTCATACCCATACATGTATTCAGAGACAGGTAGAGGCACAGAATGATTAAAGTAAGAAAATCCCAACTTTTTAAAAGTGGAATTTTCAGACTTGCAATTTAAAAACTAACTTCAATAAAATATGTATTTTTAAATTGTGAGCCCAGAGATCCCAAACTACAATTTTCTATCAGGTCCCAATAGGCAGATACACTTGTAAAATGTTATAAGGTAGCTCCAATGCTAACCTATGGGAGAGATAGGCCTTGGTGTAGTTAAAAAAGAATTGAGAAGTTTTTCACTACGAGGACATGTAAAACACAACTGTGCATTTCCTACCTTCGAAATACACTGCACCATGCCCATGGGGCTACTCTGGGTCTACCCTAGGAGTTCCCTGTGTGTAATAGAAGGGAAGGTTTGGGCCTGGCAAGTTGGTGCACTTCCCAGGTTAAAATAGCAGTTAAAACTGTACAAACAGAAACTGCAGTAGCAGACCTGAGACATGTTTGCAGGGCTACTCATATGGGTGGCACACTCAGTGCTGCAGGCCCACTAGTAGTATTTTATTTACAGGCCCTGGGCACACACAGTGCACTGTACTAGGGTATTACTAGTAAATCAAATATGCCAATCATGGAGAAAACAATTTCAATTGCATTTTAGGGAGAAAGCATATTAACTTTAGCACTAGTTTGCAGCGTTAAAGTGCCCAGAGTCCAAACGGCAACAAAAGAAGGTCAGAAAAATACAGGAGGAAAGCAAAAAGTTTGGGGAGTACCCTGCAAAAGGGCCAAGTACAACACACATCAAGAGTCAAATAACGCCTTTCTCACACAAACAGAACCAGATGAAAAGAGGGCTACATTAAAACATATGAACTAGTCCAGTAATAACATTACATAGAAAACTGCAGGACAGACTTGTGTAAAGTGCTTATCTTTCAACAGTGGTGAGATGAAAGACCTTCTAAGGCTTTTGCAGAAAGTGCAAAACAAAATAAGGTTCAGTGTGTCCTGGGCTGAATGCTTAGTACAGCTACATGGGCTGGGGGTAGAACATTAGGAGCTGCCACGAGGAACGGCTAATAAATGAATTTAAACAAAAACTGATCAAAAGAAACCAAAGGTAATGAGACATGTTGTACATAAAGTACGGTTCAAGTGAAAGCATAGTCTGTAGCGGTAGATAAGCTCTTACTGTAACTCTATCCTTGGCCAATAAAGCTCTCTTGTTGGCCCTCCATTCTGCAAAAGCTTTCTTAGTCCAGAGGTGGTCCTCTGCAACTAAAGTTTCAGGGTGAATATACATTCCAGGGAAGCCTAATCTGGTAAACCCAGCCTAAATGTAACTGATCCACTAGCAGCACAGTCAAGTGCCAGGCAGTCTTTTAAGATGGAGCAGTTGAAATGCTTAGCCCGGCGAACCCACACTGTGATCCAGAGGAGTAAATGTCGGGCCATCAGTATGTCCTCAAGGTACCCAATCCCTAGTTCCTCATCGTATGTAACAGAAGATATACTCTGGGGGAGTGGATATCTTAAAAACCTATTTTCGAGGACTTGCACTGAAGACACATTAGTGTACCCCCATATATCACTGCCGTATGAGGCTATGGCAATGCATTTGGCTCAATAAATATCGATCATAGTTTTGATAGACTTATGGCCCAGCCTGGAGGCAAAATCATGGTCAGACGCAATACGTCTAGAGAACATAAGTCCTCTGGCTGATACCAAGGGGGGCCAGGATAAAGATTAGGAAAAAGAACTCCCAAATAGGGAAATACGGGCTCTCTGGAAAGGTGATTGCCTTTCAAGCATTATAATCTAGTCCTGGTGTTCTGAGGGCCTAACACCATAACATGGCACTTACTGAAATGAGTATTTAAATAGAGACTGTCCATAAATTCCATGATTCGGTTGAATATAACATCTAATCCTAGGGTGGTTCAAGAAATTTGGGCAGCGTCGCCTACATATAGCAGTAACGGAATTGAACGAGAACCAGCTTCGGGTAAGTCTTTGCCTACTTCAATCAGTAATTTGTCCAGGTTATTGATATATAAATTGAACAAAAAAGGAGTCAAGACAAAGCCTTGGTGAACTCCCCACTTAGTATTAAAGTGGTCAATGTATTTTCCCTCATCCCTGAATCTCAATGAGGCTGACAAATTACAATGTAACTTGCGCAGGAAATAAACTATCTGAGGGTCAGTCCCCATCTCCAGCATGATGGACTAAAGCTTCTCCATATTGACCCTGTCAAAAGCTGTGCTGAGGTCCATAAATGTAACATGCAAAGCCCCTTTTTTAGCAATAGTGTATTTAGCAATAAGCAAATACAGATGAAATTTCTGGTCAATGGTGCCCAAGCTCTGACGGAATCCATACGGTGTATTCATTCGGATATATGTCCCAATCCACTAATCTGTTCCTTATGATGCAGCACACAATCTTGGCTGTGAAACTTATCAGGGAAATCGGCCTGTAACACTTAGGATCTTGACTGCTACCTTTCTTAAAGAAAGGAACAATTGCAGAGGAGGACCATCCTTCTGGAAAGTTTGCTGCGGCAGCTGAATTCAGGTATAGGGTCAATATAGGAGCCCAAAAGTCGGCAATAGACTTAAATAAAGCAAGAGGTACCTCATCGGGCCAGAAGCCCAATTAGCTGGGAGCGCCTGAATAACATTTTGGACCTCCTCCAGTGAAAAATCAAAGTGTAGTCATTTTCAAATGTATATTGTGTCACTTGAAGAGAGGCTGTCTCTTTTGGGGCCATATTTAGGAATTGGAGAGCTGGTAGGCGATTGGGAAGTTGCATATGACTGAGAAGTAACGTAAAAGCTAGAGCGACGGGCAACTGCACTCAATCAATCAAGTAGCAAGCAAAGGACACCACCCATTGCGGTCTAAAGAAGGAAGGGAAGGAGAGATTGTGAAGACTACATGTGATTGAAAGAGACAAGTGTGTAATTGTGAGAGCTTATGTAATTTTCTGACATTAAAGCAGGAATTGTGGGGGAGGAGCTACGCGGGCGTCCAAGATGGTCGCGTAAGCAAAGGGCCCCCGAGACCCGCGCCGCCCTCCTGCGATTATCCTCGAAATATCCTGGTTCTTATTATGGGCTCTTGAAGATCTACTCTTACTGACTCCAATATCCTTTCAAGAATCGAAATTGGACGTCGGGAACTGATTTTATGCCAACTTCATCTTTCTGGCCCGCCCCGATCAAGACCGGGGACTGTGCTGTTTTGGTGGGCCGAGGAGTAAGTCAACAACAACGGCCTTAGGGACATCCTCCCAGTCGGCCTCATTGTTGCTTTCAGTTTCGATTTCTCCTCGTCTCCTCGATTGACTATTCTAGGAGCGGTTCGGCTCCCAAATCGGTGCAGCTTCAACCTGTGTGTTGTCCTGCCATATCTCTCTACCCCAGCTTCATCCCTCGCTTCGCATTCTGCAGTATTGGCCTACAATTCTGATTTGGTATCTCAACAGCATCGGCCATTTTCACCAGGTTCAGAGGGCCCCCTTCGGGTCGCGACTTCCAATATGGCTTCCAAAACCTGAGTTAGAGAAAACGCAAGACGAAGATGCCGACCCGTGGGGGACCTATCCAGACTAATGTGATGGATCGTTATACGCAACGAAGGGTTCCCCCGGTAGTACCAGCCGTACTCTTGCTGACCACAGGACGGATTCTACCGCGCCATCGGAGGTTTTGCTCCCGGACCTTATGAGTGCAATCACTGGGATGAGGGCTGATATGGGGCTACAGTATCAGGCTCTTGCCTCCAAGATTGATGCTGTGGCCGTTGATGTCACACTTATCAGAGCGGATCTGGCCAAGACGAATGAGAGAGTCAAGGCTTTGGATTTGAAGACCTCCAGTCTCATCACTGATATGGCTGACGCACAGTCGGAGATTGGTAATCTGCGATCATCGCACGACTCTATGGCCCGACGACTGGACGAATATGAAAAATAGGGCCCGGCGGAAACAAACATACGCCTGGTGGGAGTGCCGGAAAAATCAAGACGATACCACTGTTGACCTTCCTTGTGGAGGATCTTATCCTCAACCATCTTGCTCCCGCCGGACTCAGCAAATTCTTTGCTGTTGAAACGGGCTTATCACTTTTCCGGGTGGGAAGATTAAACCAGGAGCCCCCCCCGAGGGCCTATTATTGCAACGCTTTTCCATTTTCGGGGACAGAGACGCTATCCTTCAGGGCCTCACGAGGTCGTGGGCCCATTGAAATTCGACAATAGTACTGTTAACATCTACCCGGATTTTTACTCCTCAAGTCCAGCGACAAAAGGATGGGGTTTCCAGGGAGTGAAGAGGCGCTTGCAGGGACTTGGGTTTCAAGTACGCGATGTTGTTTTCCAGCTCGACTACGCATCGAATTTGAGGAACAAAACATTTTTTCTTTGGACCGACCAGGACTGCGCTAGTGGACTGGCTTGACTCATTGCCAAAAAGTGATGATCTGAGCGGGACGCCCCGGTGGGAGCAGAGGGGGGTGCATTGGCCCAGGAGTGACACTTGGTTTCTCGACGTCTGGTTTTCTTGTTACTAATTTATCAGCTGAGTTATGCCATTTGCTTCTTTCTTGCTAGGGTTGAGCCCAAGGGTGTTTTCGGGTGTGGGTTGTCTCTTTTTCCTCCTCCTGGGTTCTTTGTGTAGTCTACAGACCATACTCGTAGAGCCATAACCCTGTTTTGACATCATGGGCGCCGCGGGGGCGAGATGTCGATGAATCCTCCTCGATGCCGAAAAAGGCATTTCGATCGAGTATCATGGCAGTTTTCTCTGGAATATCTTGGAAAGTAAAAAATTTTGGAAACAACTTTATTAATGCCATCAAAGCCATTTACATCAACCCCACGGCTAAAAATTTCTATAGCTGGTAACGTGTCGGAGGTTATTACGGTCCAGAGAGGTACAAGGCAGGGTTGCCCATGTTTCCCCGGTCCTTATTTTGCACTTTATATCGATCCCCTTATTCAAAAAATTATTAACTTCACCAGCTATCCAACCAGTTTATTACTGGGTCCCTTCTCTACCAAAGTTTATGGCATATGCGGACGACATTTGCCGTAATAACCACCAAGCCGTCCTGAAGCAGTCCTCTGAAATTGAGGACAATTACTCAAGCTTTTGGGAAGTATTCAGGGTACTCTCTGAATAGAGAATAAAAAACCATGGTAATTAGCCACCAATAACACCCAATATGAAAGCACACTTAGGGTTAAAACAGGCCACTTATCTAGGAGTAGTTTCTCTCGGCGGAGATAAGCAAGATTAGCGAAATAAATTATTCTCCCCTCATTGATAAAATTAAAAGTGATCTTAGAAGGGTAGACAGTTTTACACCTTTCTATTATAGGTAGGGCCAATTATGTTTAAAATGAAACATATTTCCGCGGGTTTTATATTTTTTTCAGAGCAATCCCTCTACTGCCTGGGGAACACTTTATAAAAAACTATAGATTCCTTCATTGCAAAGTTTTATGTGGAGTTACGGAAAAAATAAGGCGGGGCCCCTTCCCCTGTTAGCACTCCCTCAAAGTAGAGGTGGCTTAGCTTTACCAAAATTTAAGATTATATTTTTTGGGCATCATTAGTACAACATATGGATCCTCTTTTTGACTGCTAAACCTGGAGTCCCTAGCC